>NC_073387.1:9191710-9494151 GCF_028641065.1 Leucoraja erinaceus | reverse complement strand
AGTAGGAGAGCCTAGGCATAGTTGCATTTTCATAAGATCATAACGTTAATAACATCATCAATAATAATGAAATAAGATGAAGCTAAACATAGGATTTTCAATAGATGCACGAGAAGGCCATTTGGTCTGCTGAGCTTGTTATCCCATTTAACAAAATCATAACTAACCTTCTATCTCCAGACAATTTTCCTGCCCTATCCCAACACGTAATGATGTCCTGCCCATTCCAGAGACAGGAGCTACCTTTGTTCATAAGGTCATAAGTAATAAGAACAGAATTAGTCCATTTGGCCCATCATGTCAATCCGCCATTCAATCATGGCTGATCTATCTCTCCCTCCTAATCCCATTCTCCTGCTTTCCCCCCACAACCTCTGACACTCATACTAATCCAGAATCTCTGCCTTAAAAATATCCATTGACTTGGCCTCCACAGCGTTTTGTGACAAAGAATTCCACAGATTCACCATCCTCTGACTAAAGAAATTCCTTCTCATCTCCTTCCTAAAGGAACATCCTTTAATTCTGAGGCTATGACCACTGGTCCTGGACTCTCCCACTCATGGGCACACCCTCCCCACATCCACTCTATCCAAGCCTACAGATTACTTCAGGCATAACTCCTTTACAGGCAAGCACAACTTATTTTAATCACCTGTTTGAAAAACAACATTGATGGTATCTCTCTTGGGCTTGAAGTGGCTTCTGTAGGTAGTCTCGGATTTGTTGGGGAGGACAAAAATCTAAGCTGCCCAAAAGACCATAAGTTTTTGAACACTTTTATTCACCATCAAAGGTATTCAGTTTATTGTCACATGTACCAATTAAGGTATAGTGGTGCAATGGTGGTCGTGGTGTTATCGACATCTGCTTTTTGCTCAGAAGTGGTTCCACATTGAGGAAAGTAGTCCACATTTATCGGGGTCTTCCATGGTCACGAAGATGGTGGCTAGCATGTTCCATATGTCAAATGGTTATTTACAGTTATTTAATTTAAATTATTTAGTCTTTAAGATGTTTAGAACGGAGACGAGGAAACACTTTTTCTCACAGAGAGTGGT
This sequence comes from Leucoraja erinaceus, assembly GCF_028641065.1. Lineage (NCBI taxonomy): Eukaryota > Metazoa > Chordata > Chondrichthyes > Rajiformes > Rajidae > Leucoraja > Leucoraja erinaceus. The sequence goes on along the minus strand of NC_073387.1, from coordinate 9,493,090 downwards.
GAGTCTGTGGAATTCTCGGCCTCAGAGGGCGGTGGAGGCAGGTTCTCTGGATGCTTTCAAGAGAGAGCTAGATAGGGCTCTTAAAAATAGCGGAGTCAGGGGACATGGGGAGAAGGCAGGAACGATGAAAACATTACAAGATATAGAGGTGACATTTGTGCTCTTTGTGCTTTAACTGCTTGCATAACTTCAACAATCATTTAGACAAAGATGACAATGTTCACAGAGACCCGGATGTTCACAATGATTTAAATACATAGACCATTCTCCTGAAAACACTCATCAGATTAATAACTGAAATTTTTAAATATATATGTTTTATTTAATTCAGGACAGATCTCCTATCTCTTAAAACACCACGAAAACACAGTTGAGGATCAATGTTAAAAGAATATTGAATTTCATAATGAGGAAACATGAAAATTGTGTCACCATGTCAAAACATGTTATTATCCGTTGGCAGCCAGAATGTAGCAATGCTTTTTCCAAAAATGACAAGCCCTCTGAATAATGAATTCAAATTGCTCCACAGAAACTTTGTCACAGGACTGTGAGCCCTTCAAGAAAAATAAATTAAAATAATATATTGAATGCACAGCGGTAGAGTTGCTGTCTTACAGCACTTGCAGCGCCAGAGACCCGGGTTTGATCCGACTACAGGTGCTGTTTGTATGGAGTTTGTACGTTCTCCCCATAACTGTATGGGTTTCCTGCGAGATCTACGGTTTCCTCCCACACTCCAAAGACGTACAGATTTGTAGGTTCATTGGCTTGGTATAATTGTAAATTGTCCCTAGTATGTGTGGGATAGTGCTAATGTGCGGGGATTGCTGGTCGGTGCGGACTCGGTGGGTCGAAGGGCCTGTTTCCACACTGTAACTCTAAACTAAACTAAACTAAATTTACACTGATCATTTTCTGTCTTGTTCTTGGTTTTTCTCACTCTCCTCTTTAAGGTCTGTGCTAAGTCACTTCAGAGTACAAGGTTCTCCCACCTCTTCACATAAATGACCAAACAGCTCTACTGATCATTAATTATTTCATTAACATAAGAGATTAAAAATAACTTGAAGTCATGGTTAAGCTTCATGTCTGCAGTTGGTTTAGAAATGAAAATCTCAACTGCTGGATTTAATAAGGACTAGTTACAAACGGCATCATCATTTGCAACAAGAAACTGTCAGATTCTGCTCCTGGCAATAAAAAAGGGCAAGATATTTGTTACATGTTTTCTGTTCTGTGAGTATCTGACATGCATTTGCTTTATTGCAGTGTGGCTGCACAGTGATTGTGAAAATGAAAGATTTTAATAAAAAGGGTACAAACCTAAATACCATCCTGGTAAACACAAGAAGCAGAAACTGGTCAGGGTGCGGGGTCTTTCCTGCGAAAATAAATTGGATCAAATGGAAATCTTGCCAACATAAACAATAAATGTTTTAACAATGAAGTTATCCAAATAGCAAAAAAGTCAATGGTACAATTAATGCTTATTAATAATCCTATTAGTGGGAAGAATAGTTCCGGTGGCTTAAGTGCTACACATTATGCAATTTCTAAACAATGATTGAAGAAATAACTATCAAGAGAAAGCAGTGCGATGTACTTCAAAAGCACTTGCCTTTAATGGGTGTGCTGGATATAGGTCATTATTCTATGCTCATTATTCCATGTTCGCTCTTCTGGGGAGATGCTAACTGCATTTCGTTGTCTCTGTACTGTACACTGCACAATGACAATAAAGATTGAATCTGAATCTTGAATCCGGGGTGCCAAAAAACAACTGGTGATGGGACACTTTCTGTAAGGCAGCATGGTTTTGTTAAGGGGAGATCGTGCCTGGCAAATCATTTGGAATTTTTTGAGGAGCTAACTAACTGGTTAGACAAAGGAAGGTCCGTGGAGATAGGCACCAATTGCTGGGGTAACTCAACTGGCGAGGCAGCATCTCTGGGGAAAAGAAATAGGTGACGTTTTTGGTCGAGACCCTTCTTCAGACTGATAGTCAGCGGAGTGGGAAACTAGATTGGTCTTCAGACTGAAGAAGGGTCTCGACCGGAAACGTCACCCATTCCTTCTCTCCAGAGATGCTGCCTGTCCCACTGAGTTTCTCCAGCATTTTTTGTCTACCTTCAGTGTAAACTGGCATCTGCAGTTCTACAAAACTAGAAAATCCAGGTCTCCAGTGCAGGCAGTGAAATCAGCTGCTGATGTGGAGTGTGGATTTGTGGCATGTGCAGTAGATTTTCTGGAATTGTAAGTAAGAACTTGGTGAAATGAAGGATGATGCATCGTGGAAATTAGCTCTTAGGCCCACTTAGTCTGCGGTGACCATCAAGCACCATTTACACTAATCCTACCATAGTTCTACTGTATACTTGGCACATTCCCATTAACTCAACCTGATTTTCTACCACTAACCCTCATTAAAGAAACCAATTAACCTATTGGCCTGCACTCCTTTAGGACATGAGAGGAAATCGGAGCATTCGGAAGAAACATATAATCTAATTAACCTACAAAGCTGTACATCTTTGGAGTGAAGGAGGAGCCGGAGCTCCCGGAGAAAACCCACACGTACAGACAGCACCCGTAGTCAGGATCGAACCAGGTCTCTGGTGCTAGAAGGCAGTAACTCTACTGCTGCGCCACTTTGCTATTTATGGGAGCTATTAGTGTACAAATTGGCTGCCAAACAGCAGGCCTTTGAGATGCGGGAGGAAACCAGAGCACCCAAAGGAAACTCAAACAGTTACATGGAGAATGTACAAATTCCACACAAACAGCACCCGGAGATCAGGATCGAATGCAGGTCACTGTAACTGTGCGGCAACGGCACTAACTGCTTCAGCGCCCCTTTAGTTAATTTTTTTAATCTTCCTCCATAGACATATTATCAGACAAAAACAAAATTCACTGGGGAGGGCGAGGTAAAGAGGGATAAGTTTTAGAGCATACTTTAATGCAGACAGAGATGTAGAGAAACTTAGAGAAGCTAAACCTGGATGAATGAAGCACGCTCACCAATGATGAGGCCCAGGAATGGGGAGGAGGAAATGCAATAAGGCAGTGCTGGAGGAACATTGATTGCCTGGGGTGTTGCTGGACATTGTACGAGGGCTAAATGCACTTTAGGCTTTTCAACAGAATAAATGGAATAATTACATCAGGACCCCGTGAAAGTCAGCAAGCAGGTTGAAGATGTGGTACTGCTGACCTGCAACGTTTAGAATGAACTTAAGTTTAAAAGCGGGTGCAAGACTTGTGCACAGAAAGAGCTGAGGCTCATCACAGAGTTCGGAAAGGACAGAAGTTGTGATGGAGAAAGTCCAAAGTTCTGTTCAGCTTCAAATCGGAAGTTGCAAAAGTGTATTTTATTCAAAATTATACCCTGCCTGCTTTTACTCAAGTCTCATTGCAGCTCTATAATTCTTAAAACAGCTTAAAGTCCTGCTTGAAACTTTTATTTTGTTGCTTATCCTTTCTTCCTCCGGACTATTTAACTGAAAGATCAACACCAGTTTTATTTCAGTTTTAAGTTACAGCAGTTCACCAATGAATTAATCCTTTCACCAAGTGTTGCAGTGGGATATTCTGGCTCAGTCATGAGATTTGTGTGATCTACATGCTATTTCCATTCTGTACAGAATATTCCAAGTGGCGATTTATATATCATCCAATTGATGGAAGCTTTTACAATTTAATTTCTCACAAAGCGCTTGGTGCTGAGAGATTTATCGTCCAGAGGGTGGGCTGTGGTCATGGATACTTGGCACATCTCCAGTTCAGGCAAGGGATAAAATTTCCTCCGATTTTTTATGAAAGAAGGAACAAATTTAAGGAGCAACACAAGACCAATAAAGAGACAGTCAGGCATGAGGGCCAAATAATAATTTTAGATCATTCATATTTTTCTTGGGATGAGGATAATCATTTCCAAGGCTGACACTTGGTATTTACCTTTAGTCGAGGTTTAGTTTATTGTCACTTGTACCAAGGTACAGTGATAGGTTTTTGTTGCATGCTAATCAGTCAGCAGAAAGACGATACATGATAACAATAGATCCATTACAGTGTATGGATGCATGGTAAGGGAATAACATTTAGTGCAAGGTAAACCCAGCAAAGTCTGATCAAGGATAGTCCGAAGGTCATGAAACAGGTAGGTAGTAGTTCAGCCACTGCTCTCTGGTTGTGGCAGGTCTTTACGAGGCAGCAAGAGGTAGAAATGGAGTCAAGTTATGGGTTTAACCGTATTCCTGAACCACTGTTGATTGTGCAGCAAGGGTACTCACCTGCTACAATAGCTATTAAAACCCTTATTCTTTCCAAATCGCTTGAAGATGTCACCGCCGGCTACCTCAGTCATCTCTTTTAGCTATGCCCTCCTTTGAGGGTTCATTCCTTAAATATTGGCTTCTTCCAACAGTTTCTGTGCTGTTGAACCTTCAAGCCCTAAAGCTTTGATATGCCAATCTTGCACCTTTCCATCTATTAACCTTGTGAGATGTAGCTTTAAAACCCTCTCTCTTTGGCAAATCATTTGCTTTCTGGCTCTAATATTATATACGTCATTGTTAATCTAGTTTGTGTGTGGCCTGTCCCTATACCTCTTTCCTCAGATCCATGCCAGGACCTCAGCGTTCTTTCCAAGTGAGACAGAGGTTCGCATGCACTCCCTCTAACCTCATCTACTGCATCCAGTGCTCCCAATGTTACCTCATTTATATCAGTAAGACCAAGCGTAGAAACATAGAAACATAGAAACATAGAAATTAGGTGCAGGAGTAGGCCATTCGGCCCTTCGAGCCTGCACCGCCATTCAATATGATCATGGCTGATCATGCAACTCAGTATCCCGTACCTGCCTTCTCTCCATACCCCCTGATCCCCTTAGCCACAAGGGCCACATCTAACTCCCTCCTAAATATAGCCAATGAACTGGCCTCAACTACCCTCTGTGGCAGAGAGTTCCAGAGATTCACCACTGTCTGTGTGAAAAAAGTCCTTCTCATCTCGGTTTTAAAGGATTTCCCCTTTATCCTTAAGTAGACTTGGCAATCATTTTGCTGAATACTAGTGCTTAGTCCGCAAAGGCTTACAGGATCTCCCAGTTGCTAACCATTATAACTCGCTTTCCCATTACAGACCTCTCTGACCAGGGCCTCCTCTGTCGCCTGAGTAAGGCCACACACAAACTGAAGGAACAGTGTCTCAGATTCCACTGGGCTTACAACCCAACAGTATGAAGATTGCATTCTCCAATTTAAGGTAACCAACCAACCCCTCCCTCATTCTTCCCCCTCTCTGTCACTTTTTCTCCCCCCACCCACCCCCCCTTCCTTATTCCCCACCTTGAATCAAGCCTAATTCTGCGCTCCCCATCCCCTGCTACCTACATTCTTTCTCTGGTTTCACTATTTGCAACTCTTCTATCCTTATCTCACCTTTTGCCTTTTCATCTCGCTTTTGTCCAACCATTGCCTACCAACGCCCTTCCCCCCACTTGTATCCACCTATTACTTGCCAGAATTTGTTCTGTTCTTCTTCACTTCCATCATTCAGTCGTTCCATCATTCACTCCAAAGATGCTGCCTGACCCGTTCAGTTACTCCAGCACTTTGTGTCTTCTTGTGTTTAATGCAATTGTCCTGTTCCCCCACTGTACTAGTTAATTGTAGCAGTGGAGGCCACAGGCTAAGGAGATGCTGTTGAAGGAGCATTGGTGAGTTTCTGCACAACATCTTCGACAGTGGATGGTTTATACCGCAATCACATTGCTTTGGCGGCGGAAGGAATGAACACTTATGGTTATTAATTAAATGTTTTCTCCTGAATGACAAGATTGAGTCCAGAAGCACATTGAAGATTCTTGAACAGCATCTCCTTAACCCATGACCTCCAAGAAGGAGAAGTGTAACAGGGGTTGGAACACAGCAACAAGTCGCTAAAAAACAGAGTTAAACAGGAAGGCATTATCAAACATCTTTACTGATGTAAAATACAAAGTGCTGGAGTAACTCAGCGGGCCAGGCAGCATCTACAGAGGAAATGGATAGGAAATGGATGTTTCGGATCAGGACTCTTCTGCAGACTCTTTACTGATATCATGGGTGACTTATCATGGCAATTATCATGGGTGACTTTAATCTACATATAGATTGGGCCAACCAAATTGGTAGCAGGAGGAGGATTTGGCAAATTGAGGAGGAGGATTTCTTGGAATGTACACAGGATGGCTTTTCACTAAGGAAGACACACATAATCTCCCTGGTATACTAGGGGACAGAGGATCTAGTGGGAGGGAAGAATTGATGGAAATCCATATTAGTCAGGAAATTAGGTTAGATAAACTGTTGGGACTGTTTAGGCAGATAAATCCCCAGGGCCTGATGGTCTGCATCCCAGAGTACTCAAGAAGGTGGCTCCTGAAATCGTGGATGCATTGGTGATCATTTTCCAATATTCTTTTGACTCTGGATCAGTTCCTGTGAACTAGAGGGTAGCCAATGCAACTCAATTTTTTAAGAAAGGAGGGAGAGAGAAATCAGGGAATTATAGACCAGTTAGATTTACATCAGTAGTGGGGAAGATGCTTGTGTCGAATATTAAAGATGTTATAGCAGCGCATTTGGAAAGTAGTAACAGGATCGGTCAAAGTCAGCATGGATTTATGAAGGGGAAATCATGCTTGACTAATCTTCTGGAATTTTTTGAGGATGTAACAATTAGATTGGATAAGGGGATGTGGTGTACCTGGACTTTCAAAAAGCTTTTGACAAGGTCCCACACAAGAGATTAGTGTACAAAATTAGAGCACATGGTATTGGGGGTATGATATTGACATGGATAGAGAACTGGTTGGCAGACAGGAAGCAAAAAGTAGGAATTAACAGGTCCTTTTCAGAATGGCAGGCAGTGACTAGTGGGGTAGGCTGGGTGCTGGGACCCCAGTTATTTACAATATTTATTAACCATTCAGACGAGGGAATTATATGTGACATTTCCAAGTTTACAGATGATACAAAGCTGGGTGGCAGAGTGAGCTGTTAGGAGGATACCATGAGGCTGCAGGGTGACTTGGATAGGTTGGGTGAGTGGGCAGATGCATGGCAGATGTAGTATAATGTGGATAAATGTGAGGTTATCCACTTTGGTGGCAAGAACATGAAAGCAGTACATCAGTCACTGAAAGCATGCAGGTACAGCAGGCAGTGAAGAAAGCTAGTGGCATGTTGACCTTCATTGAGAGAGGATTTGAGTTTAGGAGCAAGGACGGCCTACTACAGTTGTACAGCGCCCTGGTGAGGCCGCACCAGGAGCATTGTGTGCAATTTTGGTCTTAATTTGAGGAAGGACATTCGTGCTATTGAGGGCATGCAGCGTCGGTTCACCAGGTTAATTCCCGGATGGTGGGACTGGTCGACTGTGCTTGTAGACTGGAATTTATGAGGATTAGAGGATGTCTTTTGTATATAAGACTCTTTTTGGACAGACTAGGCAGGAAAACTTTTTTGGGGGAGTCCAAACCCGGGTCACAGTTATCCACAATAAGGGGTAGGGTGCCGACATTGGGTGTAGTTGGAACAGGCTGCCAGAGGAGCGACCAGTTGGGGCAGGGGGGAGGTGCTGGTTGGCACAGATGTTGTTAGCCCCAATAACTAAATCTAACTCTCTCTTGAAAACATCCAGTGAATTGGCCTGCACTGCATTCTGTGGCAGAGAATTCCACAGATTCACAACTCTCTGCGTGAAGAAAGATTGTCCTCCATCTCAGTCCTAACTGGCCCCCCCCTTTATTCTTAAACTGTGACCCATGGTTCTGAGCGCCCCCAACATCGGGAACATTTTTCCTGCAGTTACAGTAAGTAAATCTAGCAGGCACCACCAAACAGTATCTACCCAGTGCTTGGTACTTACTTCCAGCAGCCACTGGTTGTCCTCCAGGATGCACCGAGCCGCAGCCTGATCCATGCCGGTCACCTGGGCCCCCTCTCGGCACAGAGACTCTCTCCTCTCTCCCCCCACTCTTCCCCCTCTCTCCCCCCTCTCTCTCCCCCTCTCTCTCCCCCTCTCTCTCTCCCCCTCTCTCTCTCTTTCTCTCTTCCCTCTCTCCGCATCTCACTCTCTCCCCTCTTCTCTCACTTCTCCCTCTCTCCCTCTCTCCTCCCTCTCTCTCTCCCCCTCTCTCTCTACCCCTCTCTCTCTACCCCTCTCTCTCTTCCTGCTCTCTCTCCCCTTCCCCCCTCGCTCTTTCTCCCCCCCTCTCTTTCTTCCCCTTTCTCCTCCTCTCTTTCTTCTCTCCATCCCCCTCTCTCTCTCTCTCCCTCTCTCTCTCCCTCGCTCCCTCTCTCTCTCCCCCTCCCTCTCTATCATCCCCCCTCTCTCTCTCTCTCCTCCTCATCACCTCTCTCTCTCTCCTCCCCCTCCTCTCTTTCCTCCTCTCTCCTCTCTCCTCTCTCTCCCCTCTTGTTCCTGTCTCTATCTCTTTCTCTTTGCCCCCCCCATCTCTCTCTCTTTCCCCCCCTCTCCCCTCTTCCCCCTTCCCCCTCTCTCTTTTACCATCTCCCATTCTCTCCAACCTCTCCTCCCTCTCCACCCCCCCTCTCACTTCCCTCTTTCTTCCCTCTCATCTCTCTCTTCCCCCCTCTCCCACCCACTCACTCTCCCCTACCTTTTCCCCCTCTCCCTCTTCTCTCTCTCCATTCACCCCCCCCTCTCTGTCATCTCTCCACCTCCCTTTGAGAGTCTGTCCCTTCGGCGCAGAGACACTCGCGGCAGCGGCAGCGGCACTTCCGACACCTACGACGGCCCGGGACACTCGCACTGTCCGGAGCTGCTCCACGGCCAGAGCTGCAGCGAGCGACACGTCAGCCGCGCAATACTCGTCAGCCCCGCAAACTCACCAGTCCCGACTCCCCGCATCTGTATCCGGCCGCTGCTTCCATCCCTCCCTCAGCCCCAGCTCTCCAACACCAGTGGACCATGCAGTTTATCCGAGTTTTGAAATTTTTGTTGATCACAGAATTTCTCACTACAGAGCGTGAGAAATTTCTGATCAGCGTGAGGGCGTGAAAGTTTGCTTGAGGGCGTGATTCTCACGCTCATAGCGTGAGAGTTGGCAGCCCTGGGGTAGGCCATTTAGGACTAAGATGAGGAAACACTTCTTCACCCAGAGAGTTGTGAATCTGTGGAATTCTCTGCCACAGAAGGCAGCGGAGGCCAATTCACTGGATGTTTTCAAGAGAGAGTTAGATTTAGCTCTTAGGGCTAAAGGAATCAAGGGATATGGGAATAAAGCAGGAACGAGCTACTGCTTTTATATGATCAGCTATGATTATTTGGAATGGCGGTGCTGGCTCGAAGGGCAGAATAGCCTACTCCTGCACCTATTTATTCTATGTTTCTATGTTTCTATGATGTTTCAGCTACATACATTCAGGGAAATGGCAAGTAGTTCATTGCAGTTTTGAGTTATTTGAAAGACTTGGGAGTCTAGAACACTGGGTACACAGCTACTGGCCTGCTCTGTACCCACAGTATATACCTGTTCTAGTTGAGTTTATTTTCAATGGTGGTCCCAAGATGTTGATAAAACACAATTCACTAGTGCTAATGCTATTGCACATCAATCCTCAAACCTTTTATGACTACATTAGGACCAAGGGAGCAGCTAAGGAAGGCATAGATTCAATGTGCAGATCTAGGAGGTCTTAAATGAACAATTCTCATTGGTGCTCACCAGAGAGAAGAATGTGGAGGCTGGAGATTTAAGGGAGAAGTACGCTGATATTTTTAGCACATATCCATCAGGAAGCAAGAAATGCTGGGAATATTGGAGCACATCAGAGGTGATAAATCCCCAGGGCTGGACAGGATCTATCCAAGGATACTAATGGAAGAGAGGAGACTGCCCAAGCTCTGATGCAGATGTCTGCACTTCATTAGCCCTGCGTGCTATACCAGAAGATTGGGGAATAACTAATGCTGCCCCTTGTTCAAAATGGCAGTAGAAATAAGCCTGGCAATAAAGATAAACTGCAGGTTGGTGAACCATACATCATTGTGCAAGGGAAGTCGTTGCCGAAGAATCTGAAGGACCTGATTTATGTCCACTTGGAAAGTTAAGGACTGATCAGGAAGAGTCACCTTCCAGAGGGAAGTGATTCAAAGAGTTTGTGGCCAGGGTGAGAGGGGTCAGAGATGATCTTGCCCGCTCGCTTCCTGGCCCTTGCAGTGTGCAGTTCATCAATGGAGGGAAGGTTGCAGCCAACAATCTTCTCTGCTGATCGGACGATTCGCTGCAGTTTCCAGGTGTCGTGCTTGGTGGCTGAGCCAAACCAGACCATGATGGAGAAGGTGAGAACAGACTCTACGATGGCCGTGTAGAATTGGACCATCATTGCTTGTGGCAGATTGTGCTTCCTCAGCTGCCGCAGGAAGTACATCCTCTGTTGTGTCTTTTTGACTGTGGTCGATGGTCGCCCCCCACTTAAGGTCCTTGGAGATGATAGTTCCCAGGAATGTAAAATACTCCACAGATGTGACTGTGGTGTTGTTGATGGTGAGTGGGGTGAGGGGAGGGGGGCTAAAGTCTACAATCAGTTCCAGTCTTAAGAGCATTGAGCTCTAGGTTGTTGCGATGGCACCAGGACGCCAGCTGTGACACTTCCTGTCTGTAGGCAGATTCCTCCCCATCCTGGATCAGTCCAATAGGGTTGTGTCGTCCACAAACTTGAGACGCTTGACAGAGGTGTCTGTGGAGGTGCACAAGAGAAATGTAAGAACAAAATTTAAAGAAAAGCTACTGAAGACAGAAATAAGATTCAGCAGTTTTATTTAAGGGCCTGTCCCACTTGCCGATTATTCTGGCGACGGTCAGGGTCCTATCAGGGTTGCCAAAAGATTTTGAACATTTCAAAATCCAGCGGCGACAAAAAATTGTTGCGTCACTTGAGGAAACACCGTGCGTCAAAACGTCATTACGCCGCGACACCACTGCATTACGCAGCATCACGCCACATCAAGCCGCAACTTTTTCGGTGACATGATACATCTGTCAATTATGCCGTCAGTCGCCGAAAAAAATCGTCAAATGGGACAGGCCCTTTATTTACTTTCTGACAGTGAAATTGAGCAACGTTGGGGTTAACAAATGCTACGCTATGAAGAGGGTATTTGTGATATTAATTAGGTCAAACTTTCTACAACAAAGTAATGATCACTAGATTTTCCAATGTTCTTAAAAATAATTGGATGGTTAAGGATGAGTGAAGCAATAGACAAGCTTTGGAATTTAGAGTTACAGCGTGGAAACAGGCACTTTGGTCCACCGAGTCCACGCTGACCAGTGATCACGAGTGAATAAAGATGGATCGCGCGGGACGGCAGGAACAACCTAATGGATTTCCGCAAATTAATACAGTTCAGGCGGACAACTGGCTTCAGAGGAAGTTCAGAAACCACCAAGCTCGGCCCGAAGACCAGAGAGTCGAGAAGGGAGCCACTGTCAACAACAGACAAGAAGAGTGTAGGAGAGGGAGCAGGGTATGGCTCCCATGCCTTCAAGGTTGGCTGTAGGCGGTGCCCCCAGGACTCAAAGTTGGTCAGGCGTGGAGAGGGTCATTGGTTCGCGGGCTGAGCCAGTTGAGGGTGTTGAAGGAGGCCCTACAGCAGCCCGGGGGCTTACCTGGATCAGGTGCGTTCCAGTATAACCAGCATGTGGACCGGACTTTGGACTTTTCCTGGCGTAAATGGTGCTAAAATATGGCAACATGCATGTGTAAACTGTGGCAAACGTAAGCCACTGTGCATACGTGACAATAAAGAACCATTGACCTACTGAACTCTGTACGCTAGCACTATCCTATATACTAGGGACAATATACAATTTTGACCTATGCCAATTTACCTACAAACCTGCACATCTTTGGTGTACAGGAGGAAACCGAAACACCTGGAGAAAACCCTTGTGGTCACAGGAAGAACATCCAAACCCCGTACAGACAGCATCCGTAGTCAGGATCGAACCCGGGTCTGGCACTGTAAGTAGCAACTCTACCGCTGCGCCACCGTGCCGCTGTTCTGACTCAAACAAAATGTTCTGGATATTTACAGCCAAGAGCATTAAGGGCCTGTCACACTTAGGCTATTTTTCGGGCAACTATAGACAACTAGGCTGTCACCACATGGTTGCCAGGTTGTCGCCTGTACGGTCGTGAGTAGTCTCCTCAGTCGTCCAAAGAGTCGTAACGTCTTTCTGGTCACCGCTAGATTTTCAACATGTTGAAAACATTTTGGATACAGTCAGCGGCAGTGGGTTTGAGGCCAATGAGCTTGACTTCTCTTGATGTAGGTTCTGTCGTAGATTGTCGCCAGGTGACGTAGGTTGTCGCCGGTGCTGACCATTTATTTTTTGGTGTTAAAGTAAAAATTCTAATTCAAATTTGATGTCGAAGGGGAGTCCAGTCGCCAGCAGCCGCCCATAAATAGCCTAAATGGGAGAGGCCCTTTGCAGTTTCTCTCTGAACTCACTGGCCAATTTTTCTATTAGTAATGAATGAATCATTTTTTTCCAGAATGATGTCCATTTACATAATAATAATAATAATAATAATAATAAATTTATTTATATAGCACATTTATAGTCAATTTTCATTGTCCAAAACAGCATGATTTGGCTTCTTTACAAGTAACCCATAGACTCTCCCTATTATTTGTTACTAATCTGACACGTATTGAGATAAACTGAGGGATGACCCGTTTGCCGACTCGAGTTCATAACAGGCCAACATATCTGTGTGAAACACAAGGAACTGCAAATGCTGGAACCTTGTGTAGAAAATAAAGTGCTGGAGTAACTCAACAGGTCAGGCAGCATCTCTGGATGACATAAACAGGTAATGTTTCAGATTGGGACCCTCCTTCAGACTATTTAGTTTAGAGATACAGCATGGAAACAGGCGCTTCGGTCCACCTAGTCTGCACCGACCAGCAACCCCCGCACATTAACACCATCCTACACACACTAGGGACAATTTACATTTAAACCAAGCCAATTAACCTACGAATCTGTACGTCATTGGAGTGTGGGAGAAAATCGAAGATTTCAGAGAAAGCCCACGCGGTCACAGGGAGAGCGTACAAACTCCGTACTGACAGCACCCATAGTCAGGATTGAACCTGCGTCTCTGGCATTTAAGGCAGATACGCTATCGCTGCACCACCCTGCCGCCCCTTGATTGTGACCTTAATTGACCAAGGTACAGAAATATTGTCTCTGTAATTGTAAGGCAATTAAAGGAAACCCATTGATAATGACAAATCAAATCCAGTTCTTATTTTTGCATTTGTAAACCGACAGGAGTCATCTGTGATGGCAGATAACAAATGCTTCCAAATTGGTCAAATAATGGCAATTTGGCTGTGGATATTGAATAAGGAAGGGGTTGAAAGGTGTGTAGGCATGGACAAGAAGGTTGTTCCATGAGTGTGTGCTTTAGGTTAACAAAATGTGATCAGAGGAAGCAGGGATTGAGGCACCAACCCACAGACTAGTCATTGAAAGCATGGATAATGAGACCAGCCCTGTAAAGGATTACTTGAGTGAATTAGGAGAGTATGACTGATATTATGAAACCACACCCTGGGAAAAGGTCCACACCCACAGCAGAGGGAACAAAATGGCATGTGGAAAATAAACCATATTTATTGTTTTAACCATTGAATATAACCATCTCTCATGTTACTTGTGAGATTTCTGATGAAGCTTGATGATTATATTCCATTACATTCAGTGGGTGTGTAGTCAATGGAAGAATCATTTCCACATCTGTTGGCAATTAATAGATTCATTGGGTTAAACTTTGACCTCAGGCTTGGCTTGGCGACGGTTCAGCAAAATCATTTCTTTTTCCTCCCACTTGTAGGACATAAAACACTCTCTGACCACCCACACTCCCAAATGACTAAAGATTCTCAATGTTAAGCTAACTCCACAAAGACCTTCCGAGATATCTACCACATCACAGCTCCTGAAGTGAGATGAATTAAAGTTAATATTTAGAACTACAATGTGTATAATGCTGCAATATTATATGGGAATCTGCATTCATTAAAAAGATTCATCTCCATAGCACTTGAAGCTTTCTGCATTCTGAATTGACATTACACTCTGGTGCATTAAGTCTTAAAAAAATGTTAGATTCCCTGACCGTGTTCTTATTGCAACATGGCTGCACCTAGTTGTGGGTGAAATGTTTTTTAAAAGCTTCCCAATCCTTCAGCTTCTCACTAATCTTTGCAATGTTATATGGATACTATTTTAGGTTTAGATACTGTCTTTGACTTCCCTTGTCAGCCAGAGTCACCTCATACTCGTGTTAGAATCATTTTTCCTCTTTGAACTGAAAGTACATGAGTTGTGTTAAATAAAATAAATTATATTTATATATTTTTTTCCTTTATTATACTGCTAAGACTCAAGGGCCTAACCTAAAGGGAGATGTTGGGCAGGGCAGGACTTTTTCCTTGGCGTGCAGGAGGCTGATGGATGATCCTGTACAAAATAATGCGGGGAATAGATCAGGTGAATGCACAGAGTCTTTTACCCAGGGATGAGGAATCAAGAACCAGAAGGCACGTTTAAGGTGAGAAGGACAAGATTTAGTAGAAACCTGGGAGGTAACTTGTTCAGGCAGGGAAGATGGTGGCTATACGGAACGAGCTTCCAGAGGAGACAGTATATAAAAGATACTTGGACAGATACATGGATAAGAAACACTACAAATAGGATGAGCTTAGAAGGGGCATCTTGGTTGGTATCCAATGATAGTTATTTAGAATGTAAAAATGTATTGCCAGTGATATAAAAGTGCAGCTTTATGTATTACTTCTTTTTTCCTTAAATATAAGCTTGTTCCAATTCTGGTGTATAGCTATACTGGAATAAGTAATCTTCATCTGTGGCCAATGTTGATTTTGCTTGCATCAAAATGTGCCAGTGCAGATCCAAGGGGAAACATGCCAACTGCCAAAGGTTTTGTAATGAGGAGGTTGAGCAGGATCAGTAGGTCAAAACTCGCACTCACTGTTAGAAATAAACCTGGTTGATTTTTAACCTTCAGTTAAAAAGGTCAACAGAAGTTACTCAACACTCAAATGATATATGTAGGAAGGAACTGCAGATGCTGGTTTAAACCAAAGATGGGCACAAAAAGCTGGAGTAACAGCGGGTCAGACAGCATCTCTGGAGAAAAGGTTCCATATCAAGTGATATTTTGGACATTGGTTAAACCAGCAGATAGCAGCGAATTGTTACAACAGAACAGTTAGAAGGCAACAAATGAACCATTGGTGAATATTTGTCCCACTCTCATTTGTCCTTCACTGACTCATTGAACATTGCCACACAAATTTATTCTTTCCCAGGATCATAAAATCTTCACTTCATCTATCTTTTCCAGCTACTTAATGGCAGGCTTGATTTAATACTGATTTGATTGAAAATTAAACTGATCAGTGGTCAACTTTTGTTTTATTCGGTGGTGCATCTGACCACTGTAAAAATGTATCATTATGATTCCAAGCCTTCAAGCCAAGTTACACAGCTGACTGCAGAGTGCACATTATTTTCCAATACAGAAATGAACAACTTATCTAGGCCTAGAGACTTCAGTTGCCAGATTGCAAAACAAAGACTGAGTGTCTTCTAAAATGTATAGTTTACTGCTGGGATTTACCCAGCCGTGACAACACAAATAGAAAAAAAAGGTGATCAACTAAATATCCCGACATCATAGACTTGGCTGGAAATGAACAGGGGAAAATATCAGCCCAGAGAAATAGATCCATTCTTGCTGTTTCCTTCAATGGGTCAAATTAACTGGTCAACCAGTATCATGCTGGGATCTGGATCTGCATGGTTCAGGGACATGGTTATTAAATCAACTACCAGCTTGTTGAATAAGACCCAAGCTTCCATCAGCAATTTGCCAACTTGTAAATATCTTAATCCTAATAATAT
Organism: Leucoraja erinaceus; assembly: GCF_028641065.1. NCBI lineage: Eukaryota > Metazoa > Chordata > Chondrichthyes > Rajiformes > Rajidae > Leucoraja > Leucoraja erinaceus. The sequence continues at coordinate 9,477,066 of NC_073387.1, read as the reverse complement.
CAAATTACACTTCTTCACAATGCATGGGAAGAAAGAGAGTGAATTTTAATCTTGATTGGGTTCTACATATTCTTTCTTGTGCACCCGCCCTCAGCTCCCGAAATCAAAGGGATTTACAGGAAATGCTACCACAAAAAAGGAGCCAATATCATCAAAGACTCACATCAGCCTGGCCACACTCTCATTTCACTTCTACCATCAGGTAAAAGGTGTAGGAGTATGAAAACCATGACCACCAACTACAAAAATGGCTTCTTTCCAACAACCATCAGGACTTTGCACAACACTAACATCTATTGAACATGTGTGGGCTGTCTTCGGTTGCACTAGGGACTTTGGATTTATTTTTTGCACTAGTGGTGCGATTATTAATTTATTGATCTTTTGTTTATTAAATTTTCTCTGTGTGTATTGTGTTTATAGGCCCGTTATGCTGTTGTGTGTATGAATTTCATAATTTCACATTTGGGACACACTTGACTTGACTCTTGGCTCAACATCAATTTTTCATTATTTCTATGTACCCACCAGAGTGCCCAAGATCAGCTGTTACCATGAAGCTCACCCAATGCAAGTCATTCTGGCATTACAAAAAGGCTCAGCTTTTCTGAAAAACCTTTGACTTCACAATTCTCCATACAAGACAATGGTTCATTAAAACCATTCCCAGTTACCCAGTGACCCTAGGAATTGACTGCATGCTAGAAATGAGTTACACTTCTTCTCTTAATAATTTGTCAAAATAATTTCCTTATTTTCATGGCAATTGTTACTTGACGATACTAATCACTGATAGGGCGGCATGGTGGTGCAGTGGTAGAGTTGCTGTCTTATAGCGCCAGGGACCCAGGTTCGATCCTGACTATGGGTGCTGTCTGTATCTTTGTACATTCCCCCCGTGACCTGTGCTGGTTTTCTTTGGGATCTCTGGTTTCCTCCAACACTCCAAAGATGAACAGGTTTGTGAGTTAAGTGGCTTGGTATAATAGTAAATTGTTCCTAGTGTGTGTAGTTATGATAGTGGGCCAAGGGAACTTTTTTCCCTGCTGTATCTCTAAATCTAAATTATTAGGAAATATCACACACGTAACTTATAATAATAAAACTTGGGCTACACAGTAGTGCAGCTGGAAGAGCTGCTGCCTCACAATGCCCAAGACTCAGGTTTGATCTTGACTTTAGGTGCTGTCTGTGTGGTTTGCACATTCTCCCTGTGGCCATGTGGGTTAAATCTGTATTATCTCAGTTTCCTCCCACATCCTGAAGATGTGCGGGTTTGTAAGTTAATTGACCTCTATAAATTCTCTCTAGTGTGTAGGGAATGGGGGTGAAAGTGGGATCATATAAAACGAGTGTGAACCGGTGGCCGATTGTCGGCGTGATTAGCCGAAGGGCCTGTTTCCATGCTGTATCTTTCAATCAATCAATTGGATGGTTCAGTTCAATATCTCAGTTCTTAGTTCTAAGTGCAACTGCTGGAAAAAAAGCCGAAATGATTGGATTTCTCAAGATCAATATATTGAGGCATTTCATCTGCGAGGATATTTCCCTTGTTTAATTCATACACACTATACCCTGCTTTGATCCAAATACCCTATTTGGATAAGTAACTATTCTCAACACTAACACCTGGTTGTTACACTGGTTATGTTTAGTTATAAATTAATTTGCCTTTGCATATACATGTGCTATATTCTTCCAAGTTGCATTGATTTAATTCCGCAAACCAGAAAATACAAAATATCTGAAGAAGGGTTTGAAACGTTGCCTATTTCCTTCGCTCCATAGATGCTGTTGCACCTGCTGAGTTTCTCCAGCTTTTTTGTGTACCTACAATACAAAATATAACACTGATTATTCCTGTTTTATAGGAAGCTGCATAGTTACATTATGGTTGCTGAGATACAGACAAAATATTAGAATACCCAATGGCTTAAAGCGTTGCCTTGCCTGCAAAACAAAATACTGTGATAGTCTTTCAATTGAGGAAAATATGGTGTAATAATATTAACTACCATTTCCCCTTTTTACAATTGAAAACACCAGTTTGTCATATACTGTCAAACACTTCCTTTTCACTGAACCTGTTTTTCATCAGCTTCTGCTCCACGGGATATTTTAGACTGGTAGCTCATGTGAATCTCTTTAAAGAAGGAAGCAAAATACTGCAGATGCTGGACATCTGACCTAAAGAAGAACATGCTGCAAATGTTTAGCACGTCACTCCACCAGCATTTATTTGCCAAGTTTCTCCTTAAAATCTATTATATCTCTTGATCTCTTCTATTTCTGATTGATCAATTTTTTGATAGTAGGTCAGACTATCAGCCCTCTCACCAGATGACATCTGACCTTCAATCTCTCCTAATAGTTACCACTTCTATTTTAGGTTAATCCATTTATCTGTGTGATTGCATTCTGATATTTACGGCAGCTATCACCTCACTTTGAGCCAATATATCACATTGTCCTCCGGACACATCTGGACAATCTATACTGAAGGATAAAGCTTTCTCATCTGCGATGCACTTGTTAAAGTGCTTTTTGCATTCCACAATTATGTGATCCTGAGATGTCCAGATAACAATCCCTGGATCCTACATTTCACAGATAAACTCTGTAATATTGCATTCTGTTACAGGTCAGATGATTCAGTATGATTTTCAACAACATTTTTACTCCATTATTAATTTGCAGACTTCAGAGACAAATCATAAACTTACAAATCAAAAACATCTGTAACCAATACCTCGGCCATATGCACAGATGGGAATATTAGGCTAAATTCCAACCTCTCATGAACAGCATTTGGATAGCTCAACATTACACATTGATTTTCTGCAAATTCTTCATTGATTTTTTTTCCTTAAAAGATAACCAAAAATACGTGCATATTCAATGTATTTTTCCACATAGTATTATTCAGCTGAAGATACTTTATGAAATTTGTTCTGTGAGTTGCATTTTAAATCTCATTCACATTGGTCTCAGGCTGTTGGAAGAATAAGCATGTTAATAATGTGGAAACGGGCATTTTAACCAATTCTGAATAGAGCTCTGCGGAGGATGGTTAATTGAGTGAGGTTGGTGGTTATTTCCTGAGCCATAACATCTAATGATAGAACTATGCAGATGGATTAGTAGCATGAGTAACTAATGCTGAATTACCATCGTCCATTTCGTGGATCCAATTTAGTTCCCCTAACAGTTCAATCTCAAAAGAAAAATCCAAATGGTAATCGGGTGATTTGATTCAAAGGCTGTGTTTCTGCTTATTCAGAATAAATGTAATTGAATGCAACACTCTATTTGGAATTGAGGTTTTTTTACACAGTGAATGAACTTGGCAAAATGAAACCATGGTGACCCAAAGAAGGTCAGTCACAGGAATGTCATGAATTCTGGGAGCAGAATTAGGCCATCTGGCCCATCAAGTCTATCCACCATTCAATCATGGCTGATCTATCTTTCCCTCACAACCCCATTCTCCTGCCTTCGCCCCATAAAGCCTGACACCCTTACTAAGCAAGAATCCGTCAACTTCCGCCTTAAAAATATCCATTGACTTGGCCTCCACAGCAATCTGTGGCAATGAATTTCACAGATTCACCGCACTCTGACTAAAGAAATTCCTCTCATCTTTCTAAAGGAGTTTTCATTCTCCTTTTATTCTGAGGCTATGACATCTGATCCAAGACAACCCAACTTGTAGAAACATCCTCAACACATTCACTCTATCCAGCTCTTTCACTATTTGGTAAGTTTCAATGAGGCCCCCCCCTCATATTTCTAAACTCCAGCGACTCCAGGCCCAGTGCCTTCAAAATCTCACATTATGTTAACCCAATCATTCCTGGGATCAGACTTTTAAACCTCTTCTGGACCCTCTCCAATGTTAGCACATCCTTCTTTAGATATGGGGCCCAAAATTGTTCACAAATTTGATCCGATCAGTTCCATATAAAGTCTCAGCATTACATCCCCGTTTTTGTAATCTAATTCTGTCGACATAAATGCTAGCGTTTCATTTGCCTACCTTACAACCAGTTCAACTTGCAAATGAATGTTTTGGGAACCCTGCACTAGCACTCCCAAGTCCCTTTGCACATCTAATTTCTCAATTCTCTCCCCATTTAGAAAATACTCTATTTTTCCGACTACAAAAATGCATGACTACACACTTTGCTATGCTCTATTCCATCTACCACTTCTCATTCCACTCTCCCAACCTGTCCAATTCTTCTGCAGAGTCCCTGCTTTCTCTACACTACCTACACCTCCACCTATCTTCGTATCATTGACAAACTTGGCCACAAAGCCTTCAGTTCCCTCATCCAAATCCTAAACATACACCATGAAGAGTAGCTCCCCAGCACTGACCCCTGTGGAGCACCTCTCGGGTAAAGTTGGGGCTGATGTGCGAAGAAGGGTGGTGAATACTGAATTAAAGGTGTTATATTTGAATGTACATAGTTTACGGAACAGAGTGGATGAGCTTATAACGCAATTATAAATTGGAAGGTGCAACGTTGCGGGCATTATGAAGATGTACCTGAGCGAGGATCTGAGCTGGGAGCTGAATATCCAAGTTCTATTGAAAAGACAGGCAGGTGGGCAGAGGGGGCGGGGCATCTCTTCTGGTAAGGATTGACATTCAGTCCTTAACAAGGGGTGGCTGGATCAGAAGGGTCATTGTGGGTAGAGCTGAGGGTAAAAAGACTGGGACTTATATACAGGCCTTCAAACAGTAGCCAGAATGTAGAGTGCAAATTACATCATAAGATGCAATTGGCATATAAGAAAGGCAATTTTACAGTTTCAGTATGTAGGTAGACTGGGAAAATCCAATTTGTACTGGAAACGAGGAGAGGGAAGATCTACATCTACCAAGAAATGTTTTCTTTGAGCAGCTTGTAGGTGAGCCTACCAAGAGGAAAGACATACGTCCGTGCCTGGGTGGGATTAGAAAGGGAAAGGGAAGTCTGTGGGCACCCTGAGGGAGTTTCGGGACTGCTGGGCTCCGCAGGGTGTTGAATGTATCCTCAATAAGGATTGTATCATAATTGTATAATAGTTTATTATGGATACATGTTTGTATTGTATTATGGTGGTGGGTTCTGGCTTGTTTTATTGTAGTGTAAATATTATTTTTAACAATTGAATAAATTTTGTTGTAAAAAAAAAAAAAAGAGGAAAAAGACAATTCTGGATTTGGTGTTGTGTAGTGAAGCAGATTTGATTAAGGAGCTTAAGATAAAGGAACCACTAGGAGGTAGTGACATTAATGTGATAAAATTCATCCTGCAATTTGAGTGGGAGAAGATGAAATCAGATATGTCTGTATTTTTGACGAGCAAAGATGATTACAGAGACATGAGGGTGGATCTGGCCAAAGTTGATTGGAAAGGGATGACGGTCGAACAGCAATGACAGGAATCTCTGGGAAAAATTCGGAAGATGCAGGATCTTTTCATTCCAAAGAGGTAAAAAGATTCTAACAAGAGAATGAGGTGACCGTGGCTGACAAGGAAAGTCAAAGACAGTATAAACCTAAAAGAGAAGGCATATAACATTGTAAAGATTAGCGAGAAGCTGAAGGATTGGGAAGCTTTAAAAAAACATTTCATCCACAACTTGTGGCAGCCATGTTGAAATAAGAACAAGCTCCATGTGTCAAGGTATCTAATATTTTTAAGACTTTATGCACCAGAGTGTATTATCAATTCAGAATAGAGAAAAAAGCTTAAAGACCTAAAGAGACGAATCTTTTTAATAAATGCAGATTCCCATATAATATTGCAGCATTATACACATTGCAGTTCTAAACATTAAGTTTCAATCATCTCTATTCAGCAGTTTGGCTGGACGGCAGAAGGCAAAGAGTAACAATAAAGGGTTTTTATCTGGTGACTAAGACCTGGTGTGGGGTCAGAACTCAAGGTGAATTATTTGTTGGGTTTAGAAGACAAGAGATCAGAGCTTGACAAAGCATTCACCTACTGAATGAAGCAACTTAAGGGCCTGTCCCACTGTACGAGGTAATTCAAGAGTTCTCCTGAGTTTTCCCCTGATTCAAACTCGGAGAATGTCCGTAGCGCGTCCGTAGGAGTTCGTGGATGTCTCGTAGCGGCTCGTAGGAGTAAAAAGTAAAACGTTTTTTCATCACCCCCAAGTATTTAGTTACTCATGGACATTTTTCACAGTGTTGAAAAAACGTCACGAGTTTACCAGATTTCCTGAGTACCTACTGTTACCTCTTGAATTACCTCGTACAGCAGGACAGGCCCTTTACATTTGGGGGTTACGTTGAAGTAAAGTGCTATCATATAATAGGAGCAAATTGCTCTTCTCCTGCCACATAAAAGAAAGTTAAAAGGATGAGGGATTACATCATTGAAACTTACCGAAAAGCCATAGGCCTAGATAGAGTGGATGTGGAGAGGATGTTTCCTCCAGTGTCTAGAACTAGAGGGCATAAGCTCAGAATAAAAGTATGTACTGTTAGAAAGTAGATGAGGAGGAATTTCCTAGAAGTCAGTGAGTCAGTGGGTGGTGAATCTATGGCATTCATTCGGTGAAGGCCAAGTCACTGAGTATTTTTAAGGCTGAGATTGGCAGATACTTTTGATTAGCAAAGGTGTCAATGGTTATGGGGAGGAGGCAAGAGGTTTGGGTTAAGAGGAAAAGATAGATCAGTCATGATTGAATGGCAGAGTAGACTCAATGGGCCGAATGGCCTACTGCTTCTGTGACATGAACTTTTGAATATAAATTTGACACAATGTAAACAGAAGTTTATCAATATTTCCTAAATGATAATGCATTTACTCTGCATTATTTCAAACAGGAATAACCTAAACAAAGTGTGATGCTGGAAAATAAAAAGTTATTGGCAATGAGCAAATTGTCTACGTCTGATAAGTGTAAGGAAATCCCTGGGAAGGTGACTGGGTTTAATAATCCAGATGTTTCAGCCATTGCTTCAATATTGACTCTCGATCATAGTAACACTGAATTATAATGGGAATTGGCAAGAACATCTGGTTTTGATGTCACATTCTTTTGTTCCAAATAATTGTTTTCATCACATTCCCCATCATTCAAAATACAGGCATACATGGAAACAAGTGTTCACACATTTATTTTGTGTCTGAAGTGCCTGTGGCTGGGTTATTAAACTTTACACTGGGAGAACTTTAGAACTGAGTTGTCTCTGCCAATGTTGGTGAGAGATAGGAAACTAATTTCTATATTGACCGCTTTACGAGGTCCACAGGGCAACATAGGGGTGAACTGGCCCCTGCTCATACCCTGAAGACCAGAGACTGGATGGAGCCAGTGATGATGAAGGACTCGACGGGCGAGGAGCAAAGCCGATAGCAGAGGAGAGAGAACTGTGTTCTGGCCAACCGCACCCTCGATGTTCGCTGTGGGAGGTGCCCCTGCGGAACAAAGGTGGACAGGCATGGAGAGGGACATCGTATTTAAGAAGGAACTGCAGATGCTGGAGAATCAAAGGTACACAAAAAAGCTGGAGAAACTCAGCGGGTGCAGCAGCATCTATGGAGCGAAGGAAATAGGCAACGTTTCGGGCCGAAACCTTTCTTCAGACTGATCGGGGGCGGGGGTGGGCGGGGACAAGAAAGGACAAAGGAGGAGGAGCCCGAAGGCTGGGGGATGGGAGGAGACAGCAAAGACTAACAAAATTGGGAGAATTCGATGTTCATGCCCCCAGGATGCAGACTCCCCAAACGGAATATGAGGTGCTGTTCCTCCAATTACCGGTGCTGCTTGCTGTGGCCATGGAGGAGACCCAGGACAGAGAGGTCGGAGACGGAGTGGGAGGGGGAGTTAGAGTGCTGAGCCACCGGGAGGTCAGCTTGGTTATTGCGGAGAGGGACATCGGTTCACTGGTCCATCCAAACGTCCAAGGAGGCCGATGGAGGAGACCCACAGCAGTCTGGGACTTACCTGGAATTGGCAACGTGGCCAAGACTTTGAAAATGGCGCCAAAATATAGTGCCTCTTGAATGTGGGATCAGTGGAGTATTTCTGTACACTTTCTAATCGGGGATTTGCTTGAGTATGGCAATACTATACTGGACATAATAATTTCATTGAAAATAATAATTTCACTGTGCACATGTGACAATAAGAGCCCCATTGAGCCGTTGAATCATTGAGTGCATCACACAATCGTCATGCCATTACCTTCTCTAACATTCAAGTGCCCATCTAAAAGTCTCTTAAGATAGATACAAAATGCTGGAGTAACTCAGCGGGACAGGCAGCATCTCTGGAGAAAAGGAATGGGTGACGATTTTGGTCGAGGCCCTTCTTCAGACAAAGGGACTTGACCCAAAACATTACTTATTCCTTCTCTCCAGAAATGTTGCCTGACCTGCTGAGTTACCCCTGCATGTTGTGTCTATCTTCGGTGTAAACCAGCATCTGCAGTTCCTTCCTACCCATAAAAGTATCTTAAAAGCCACCATTCCATCACCATCCCCATTCCAGCATGTTCCAGGCACCTAACACTCTCTATGTAAAAAAAAAACATGCTCCACCCATCTCCTTTAAACTTTCCCCCTCTCAACTTAAATCTATGCCCTCTGGTATTTGTGATTTTCACCAAGGGGAATACATTTTGACTGATTTATGCATCTCATAATTTTACAAACTTCTATCAGGTCTCCCCTCAGCCTCTGAGAACTCCAGGGAAACCAATCCGAGTTTGTCCAACTCTACTGTAAAATTCCTGGGATGAGATTACATATTTATTTGGATAGACTATAAAAGCAGGGTTTGTTCACCACAGGAACAGAGGAAGTTGTGAGGAGATCTGATATGGCTATTTAAGTTCAAGAAGGGTAATAAACAGACTAGACGGAACAAAACTGTTCCCTCGGTGGAAGGTTCAACAAGCAGGAGACATCGGATGAAGGTTATTTGAAGAACAAAAGTGATTAAGGTCTGAAATATATTGCCAGAGAAAACAGTGGAGGTGGATTCAATAATAGTGCTGCAGAGGGAGTTGGATAGTATACGAATGGAGACATTTACAGGAGTATAGAAAGCGAGTACTGGCTATTCAGCCCAGCAGGATTGCTCCCATATTAAGTTAGCACAGACTTGATGGGAGCTTTCCATGCACCAAGCATTCTATAACACTGTATCATTACATTAGCTTCATATCCACCAAAGAAACAATTCCTCTTCCCATTCCCACACTGACTTTCTGTCCTGGGCCTCCACCATTGGCAGAATGAGACCAAACATATATTGGAGGAACTGCATCTAATAGTTTGCTAGGGCAGTTTACAATCCAGCAGTATAAATATTGATTTCTTGAACTTCAAGTAACCCACTCCATCCCTCCCCTACCCAACTCATACTTGCTTCCAAGTCATCTTGTTGAGTCTCATTGTTGGTAACTTGGTTTCACCCAGCCCACAGCTTACAATGGCTTGGTTTCTTTATCATGGTTACCTTTTTGCATATCTTTCATTCATTTGTTCTATATCTACCTATATCACCATCTATATCTTGTTTCCCTTTCCTCTGGCTCTCAGTCTGAAAATGGGTTTCGAGTCTTAAATGTCACCCATTCCTTTTCTCCAGAGATGCTGTCTGACCTGCTGAGTTACTCCAGCTTTTTGTGTCTATCAAACGATTCATCAGTTAGCTTAATTGACATTGCAAAGCTGAACATACTGTGTGAATTAAAACACAATGCAAAAGGTCAAGTCAAGTTGTGTTTATTGCATATGCACAAGAATGGTGAGGTACAGGTACAATGATAATCTTGTTTCAAGCAGCTTTGCAGGCACATAGACTCAGACAACATGCAAGACATTCATTATATAAGTCAGTAAAAAATAAAAGATAGTGCAAAACAAACTTTAGAGCAAAAAACACGATTAGAAAACAAGTCAATGTTAGTGAAGGAGTTCGTCCTCAGCGTTATTTTACTGAGGTAGGATTAAGGGGCTTTCCCACTGCGGGCAACCTAATCTGCGAGTTCTGACTAGTTTGCCCTTGACTCATACTTGCAGCATGGTCAACACGAGGTAACTCTCCTTCATGCTCGAGAGTAGGCCCCGCGTACTCGAGGCCTCAGCTAGGTCACGGCGTATTTTTCAACATGTTGAAAAATGCCCGCATGTAAAAAAACATTGTCATGGAAAAAATCGATGCTTTTTTTACTCATAGGTTAAAGTAGCTCGTAGAAGGTCGGCATGTTATTCATAGGTAATCGATGGTAGTCGAAGGCAATCGAAGGTAGTCGTAGATAGTCTTCAACGTGGTCGAAGGGAGGTCGTAGGAGATCGAAGGAGGTCGTCTTCATTCTCCACTATTCGGAGTCCAATTTTCCCGAAGCTAATCGAAGATAGTCAAAGCTAGTCTTCAACATAGTTGAAGGAGGTCGAAGGAGGTCTTCTACATAGTCGAAGGAGGTCTTCAACATGACATTTTTTCAAACTCTCCTAAACTCGTCTAAACCCGCCAATTAGGTCGCTGCATTGGGACAGACCCTTTAGGGCTGTGTAGGTCAGTTCAGTCATCTAATAGTTGTTGGAAAGTCATTGTTCCTGAACTGGTGATGTGGGACTTCAGTCTTCTGTACCTCCTGCCCGATGATAGAAAACTCAGCCAGGTACCATGATGGTGATTTTATCCTTCTTCATCTCTTCTAACATCCAATTAAATTATGTTAAATTACTCAACTTTGCTGTATTTGCTTAGAAACGGGAATAGTCCCCGAGGATTGGCGTACTGCGCATGTTGTCCCATTGTTTAAAAAGGGTTCTAAGAGTAAAACTAGAAATTATAGACCTGTTAGTTTGACTTCAGTGGTGGGCAAATGAATGGAAAAGATACTTAGAGATAATATATATAAGCATCTGGATAAACAGGGTCTGATTAGGAACAGTCAACATGGATTTGTGCCTGGAAGGTCATGTTTGACTAATCTTCTTGAATTTTTTGAAGAGGTTACTAGGGAAATTGACGAGGGTAAAGCAGTGGATGTTGTCTATATGGACTTTAGTAAGGCCTTTGACAAGGTTCCTCATGGAAGGTTGGTTAAGAAGGTTAAACTGTTGGGTATAAATGCCGGAATAGCAAGATGGATTCAACAGTGGCTGAATGGGAGAAGCCAGAGGGTAATGGTGGATGGCTGTTTGTCGGGTTGGAGGCAGGTGACTAGTGGGGTGCCTCAGGGATCTGTGTTGGGTCCTTTGTTGTTTGTCATGTACATCAATGATCTGGATGAAGGGGTGGTAAATTGGATTAGTAAGTACGCAGATGATACCAAGATAGGGGGTGTTGTGGATAATGAAGAGGATTTCCAAAGTCTACAGAGTGATTTAGGCCATTTGGAAAAATGGGCTGAAAGATGGCAGATGGAGTTTAATGCTGATAAATGTGAGGTGCTACACCTTGGCAGGACAAATCAAAATAGGACGTACATGGTAAATGGTAGGGAATTGAAGAATACAGTTGAACTGAGGGATCTGGGAATAACCGTGCATAGTTCCTTGAAGGTGGAATCTCATATAGATAGGGTGGTAAAGAAAGCTTTTGGTATGCTAGCCTTTATAAATCAGAGCATTGAGTATAGAAGCTGGGATGCAATGTTAAAATTGTACAAGGCATTGGTGAGACCAAATCTGAAGTATGGTGTACAATTTTGGTCGCCCAATTATAGGAAGGATGTCAACAAAATAGAGAGAGTACAGAGGAGATTTAGTAGAATGTTGCCTGGGTTTCAACAACTAAGTTACAGAGATAGGTTGAATAAGTTAGGTCTTTATTCTCTGGAGCACAGAAAGTTAAGGGGGGACTTGATAGAGGTCTTTAAAATGATGAGAGGGATAGACAGAGTTGATGTGGACAAGCTTTTCCCTTTGAGAATAGGGAAGATTCAAACAAGAGGACATGACTTCAGAATTAAGGGACAGAAGTTTAGGGATAACATGAGGGGGAACTTCTTTACTCAGAGAGTGGTAGCGGTGTGGAATGAGCTTCCAGTGGAAGTGGTGTCGGCAGGTTCATTGGTATCATTTAAAAATAAATTGGATAGGCATATGGATGAGAAGGGAATGGAAGGTTATGGTATGAGTGCAGGCAGGTGGGACTAAGGGAAAAAAGTTGTTCGGCACGGACTTGCAGGGCCGAGATGGCCTGTTTCCGTGCTGTAATTGTTATATGGTTATATGGTTATATCACACAATAGACTTGGCACACCCATTGTTCGATATATTCATGGATATAATGAGGCAGGTTTGCTGCATTTATGTAACCGAGTTACAAGTTGGTGATCGGCCAGTTCTGACACAAACGCGAAGGTTTGATTAGCAGCTAGACAAAAAATGCTGGAGAAACTCAGTGGGTGAGGCAACATCACTGGAGAGAAGGAATAGACGACGTTTCGGGTGGAGACCCTTCTTCAGACTGATTAGCAGGTCTGATTAGCAGCTCAGGTTTCTCTCTCCAAAGACGAATCTGCTGTCCATATCCAGCATTTTCTATTTACAATCTGCCTTGCATAACGCGCTGTTTAACTTTGGATGATGTTCTCTTGATCATTATTGAATGAAATTTGAATGAGACAGTATTATCATTTACTGGACTAACCTTGATGCTGAAATCCCTCACTTTGTGTTTTGCTCATCATTACAAGTAACATGCTTCAAAGGGACTCAGTGAGGTATTTTGAGAGTTTATGAGAATGTGAGTCCTGTAAGTTTTTCTTTGTTTTCCTTGGCCAGATAGCTGATTATTAAACAATACTCTCTTTTGTGTAGAAAGGAACTGCAGATGCTGGTTTACACCACAGTTAGACACAAAAAGCTGGAGTAACTCAACGAGACAGGCAGCATCTCTGATGAAGGGATAGGTGATTTTTCGGATTGAGCCCGTTCTTCAGACTCGAAACATCACCCATTCCTACTATCCAGACATGCTGCCTGTCCCTCTGAGTTACTCCAGCTTTTTGTATCTACTTTTTGTCTTTTCTTTCTTCCTTGACAGTTGTGAGCCAGATGGGATCCAATAGCTTCATGGTTACCATTACTATGATTAACTTATTCTAGACGTACAGTCTCTTGCCCAGAGTAGGGGAATCGAGAACCAGAGGACATAGGTTTAACCAGAGGACATAGGGGGAAAGATTTAATAGGAATCTGAGGGGTAGATTTTTCCAGCATTGGTTGGTGGGTGTATGAAATGAGCAGCCAGAGGAGGTAGTTGAGGCAGGAACTGTTGCAAAGTTTAAGAAACAATTAGGCAGATACATAAATTGGACAGGTTTAGAGGGATATGGGCCAAATGTAGGCAGGCGGGACCAGTGTAGATGGGACAGGTTGTTCGCTGTGGGAATGTTGGGCCAGAGGGCCTGTTTCCATGCTGTAAGACTCTCTGACTCTGTTAGCATCATCCGCAACAAATTCCACATTTATTTACTTACTTGCATTTAAATTTCCCTGCAGCCATGGTGGGATTTGACTCATTTCTCTATCGTTGCTCTGGAACTCCAGCTGCTACTGCAGTAACTTTACCATTTTGGCACTCATGTCATACCTGTACAAATGAGGCAATTTCTTCTTGACCTCGCAAGTTCCAAAATAATCATAGTTGGAGAAACACAGTTGACCTAATCTCACCATACTACCAGGATTGCAATTTTAGCTAGGTCTGTGAAACTATCTGGGTACATAGTGTATTTCTGTCTCAGATTCTAATGGACATCCAGGGCATTCGTCTTCTCTGTTCATTGCCTTGCATTTGCTTATTATGAGGCTAAATGTTTCTTCTCAGGATCTTCCAAGCTGAATCCCCACCTTCTTCCTTGTGTGTGCATTCCACTGTATTCTGCACGTTCTCCTCCCTTTGTAGGCATTTGATTTGTTAATCCCAGGCTGTCCAGAGTGACTAAAGGCCCTGTCCCACTATCGTGTCCTTGGCACGCAAATTACGTGACCTTGTCGTTGCGTTGAGGCGCACGGGCATCGTGTGGCTGCACGGGGTCGGTCCCACTGAGAAGCGCGGAGGGGTATGGCGTTGTGCGTGATATAGTGCGGCACTCCGAAATTTTGTAGCAAATGAAATCTTTGCGCGCCACCGGCCAGTCATGTAACTGACGGCCAAAGAGGGGCAGGTCCAAGACCCTGGCACGTCTCACCTCCAACAGCAGCAGAAGCAGGCAAATGATCTCCAAACTCGGCCTGGGGCTCACGGCCGTTGCGGATCCCGTCCGCCCCATCTTCTATTCCCAGAGCGGGGCCAAGAAAATTGAATATAGACACAAAATGCAGGAGTAACTCAGCGGGACCGGCAGCATCTCTGGAGGGAAGGAATGGATGATGTTTTGGGTCAAGACCCATGTTTCAGACTGAAGAAGAGCCTCGACCCGAAACATCACCCATTGCTTCTCTCCAGAGATGCTGCCGGTCCCGCTGAGTTACTTCTGCATTTTGTGTCCATCTTCAAATGATGTCACACGCTCCAGACGGCTGTGCGGATGCATGTAGTCGCGCACGACCTTCGCGGGACCATCAAGCCTCAACACGACCATGAGGTCGCGTAATTAGCGTGCCAAGGACACGTAAGTGGGACAGGGGCTTAACCCAGTATAGTGACATGGAAACTAGCAATGCTGCAATGAAAAATCTAGAACAAAGAAATTAAATGAAAAAAATTAGACACAATGAAAAATAATTTCAGCTATACAGAGGGAAAGAAAAGAGAACTGAGAACAATAAAAAGAATTACACGAAGGATGGAGAGAACGAAAGGAAAAATAGCATCTTGCTCTAATCTGCGAACAAACACTCAGTGAACCAACTGTATAATGTCATTGGGAATTGTTAATTTCATGGCCCAACAACCTTCCTGCAAAAGCAGTACACAGTTCTAGTTTCCCATGAGCAACATCATTCATGATTCATCACTCAATTACTCACGAAGGAGGACAGAGCACTTGCCAAAATTCTTTGGCTAACTAATAACTAAACATTAGGAGAAAGTTAGCCATCAACGTTGACAAGAGATGTTAGCTACATATTCCTGTGGAGGTGGTTTTCAAATAAGATATTGTTTTAACACAAGTGGAAGTCCCTTCAGGTTTCATGAGTTTTTACCAGTATCAAATAAAGAGAAATACTGGGGTAAGTTTTTTTTAAACCAAGACACAATAGCAGACGGCTATAAAGATTAAAATATAGCTAATTACTTGAAGGTGGATTTTGCAGGCAAGGGCAACATTTAGTTCCCATCTTTAAATTGGCCTTGTTGTGTTTGTGAGCAGTCTTCTTGAATTGCCGGAGTTGTTATTCTGAAGGTACCTCCATACTGGTTGATAACAATTACATGGATCAACAGATAAAGTGTCAATTTTTCTTAAACCATATTTTGTTTATTCGGCTCAACAAAACTATCTGATTAGAGATAGGCCAATTGTTTTCATCTCCAGAAACAATACCACAGCGGGTTAGTGGAGTGTCTATAGTAAAACAGTGTTGAAATATAATACTCCAGAAATTTGTATTTCTGGATACAAATGTCCAGAAGTGTAGTGGAGGAGCTCGTGTCACACAAACCAACCTCCCTTCTATTGACTCAATTTACACCTCACGCTGCCTCGGCAAGGCCAGCAGTATAATCAAGGATGGGTCGCACCCGGCCACTCCTTCTTCACCCCTCTCCCGTCAGGCAAACGGTATAGAAGTGTGAAAACACATAACTCCAGATTCAGGGACAGTTTCTTCCCAGCTGTTATCAGGCAACTAAACCATCCTTCTTCAACCAGAGAGTAGTCCTGAGCTAATATCTACCTCATTGACATCTCTCGGACTATCTTTGATCGGACCTTACTGCCTTTATCTGGCACTAAACATTATTCCCTTATCATGTATCTAGCAATGTTACAAAATTTTGAGATTTGAAAAATCAAGTCTGCAATTTATCCCATCAGATAAGCATAACAATAAGTTTAATTTGACACCTAATTCACTTTCATATCTCAAGTAATAAAAAAGTTATGGCCATTTTCATACTCGGAAATTAGCATCTTGTTCCCTATTGATTTTCTATGGACATAACAAAAAAGCTAGGCCAAAATAGGCCAAATGGAAGGAATTCAGTGTTCAATTGCTGTAAATTAAAGTCAATTTAAATCGGCTTTCTAGTGGGTTCCTGTGAACGCGCTGGTTTAGAACGTTCACATTGCGCTGGATTTGTGCCCTCAAATGCCAAGAAAAATACTGCGGGATATAAAGAGCCCAAAATGAGCTACTCGCTACTTATATACAGGGTTATATACATGCCCTATTTAATGTAAAAATAAGGTACATACCTTTAATTGTTTGCTTTATAAAACCCTGGGGCTGCGAGAGGTTGCGGAGTGAGAGAGCGATTTTTAAACTACTCTAACTATTTTACAAGGCCATAAAAACTAATAATACCTTTTGCGACGGGGTCTTTCAGCGATTTTCCGTTAATGATTTACTAGGCTGAACATTTTCGATTGCAACAGCCTAGTAAAAATCGCGTTTTAAACTCGCCCCCTCTAAACAGCGCCAAAATCACACACACAAGGGGTGGGGCAGATGCTCAGCCACGATTCAGGTAGGTTTTGTAACATACCTAATGTATCTGTACACATTTGAATGTCTCGATTGTAATCATGTATTGTTTTTCCACTGACTGGTTAGCATGCAACAAAAACTTTTCACTGTACCTCAGTACAAGTGGCAATACACTAAACTAAACTGTACTGAACCATTTGATGTACACCATATTTTCTTCACTAGAGGTGGATATATACACTCACAAACTTTTTCTTTGGGTGATGTACCAAAAATAGATTGTGTGGCACCATTTGCTGGTATTCCAACCAGTTCCAGCAAATTTTAACCTGGATTTAACTCTGGCAATTGAGGTCCATGATACATTTTGCATATTGAATCTTATAGCTGCAAGTTAGGAAGAAACCGTTTTTTGGGGGGAAATAAAGCTCACAATAAAAGTGGAGGGTTTTATCTTCTGGCAGATCAATGTTTGTTCTGCCCTCCCAATATACCATCTCGTCGTGTCTATTCTCTCCTGCTGTCCAGCACAACTCCAGGCTGCCAGCCTAAACATTATGAGACTTTCTAAACCCCGAAAATTCTGGGTGGTCGGGACACGCTGATAACATTGTCAATTTATTTACTATTCATTTAATTGGCTTTTAGATGAGCTCCTTTAATATAATTGCCTTGTGTCCACTTTGATCGCTGGGATAAAATACATGCATAACATCATGGAGAGTATTTTGCCTTTCCAAACATAACTCAGTGTTTTTCTGCATTAGACTTCAGGTGCATCACATACTGTAAGGTGTGGTGAAAAAAAATGATTATTAATAGTCTGTGATCATACAAGGCTAAGGTGACGTTTCAGGTTGAGGCCCTTCTTCAGACTGAGAGTCTAAAGAAGGGTCTTGACCCGAAACGTCACATATTCCTTTTCTCCATAGATGCTGATCAGTTGGGTTATTCCAGCTTTTTGTGTCTATCATTAGTTTAAACCAACATCTGTAGTTCCTTCTTACACACCATACAAGGCTTATTAACTTTGAGGTATAATTTGTTGTTACTTTTATTATGTATTTTTATTCTGATTATTTAAAAAAAATTCAACTGTAGGGACAGAGTGAAACCACACCCAAATTGGAAAAATACAGCACCGCATACTAGCAATGTTACAAAATTTTGAGATTTAAAAAATCAAGTCTGCAATTTATCCCATCAGATAAAGCATAACAATAAGTTTAATTTGACACCTAATTCACTTTCATATCTCAAGTAATAAAAAAGCTATGGCCATTTTCATACTCGGAAATTAGCATCTTGTTCCCTATTGATTTTCTATGGAGATAACAAAAAAGCTGTGATCATGGACAGTCAAAAGCCCATAACCTTCTTAAAAATTAAAAGAACTGAATGAAATTTTCAGTTATCATAGATTGAACCATTCTGAAACAATTATAAAATAATCTTACTTGGATGACCTGAAATTAAAGCATATCATTAGTTAGTTACACAATTGTAGCTAATTTCAAACTTCAATTACTAGATCTAAACATCTATCCATTTCTTAATAAATGATTAACATTTTTAAATAGTCTGTGTCCAAATAATATTCACAAATAATTCACAATAAAACATGATTTTTAAATCTCATTTACATCATTTTATAGGCCAAATGGAAGGAATTTAGTGTTCAATTGCTGTAAATTAAAGTCCATTTTAAATCGGCTTTCTAGTGGGATCCTGTGAACGCGCTGGTTTAGAACGTTCACATTGCGCTGGATTTGTGCCCTCAAATGCCCAGAAAAATACTGCGGGATATAAAGAGCCCAAAATGAGCTACTCGCTATAGAAAACTTTATTTACAGGGTTCATAAGAAGCCCCTTTTAATGTAAAAATAAGGTACATACCTTTAATTGTTTGCTTTATAAAACCCTGGGGCTGCGAGAGGTCGCGGGTTTAGAGAGTGATTTTTAAACTACTATAACTATTATACAAGGCCATAAAAACTAATAATACCTTTTGCGACGGGGTCTTTCAGCGATTTTCCGTTAATGATTTACTAGGCTGAACAATTTCGATTGCAACAGCCTAGTAAAAATCGCGTTTTAAACCCATCCCCTCTAAACAGCGCCAAAATCGCGCACACGGGGTGGGGCAGATTCTCAACAACGATTCAGGCAGGTTTTGTAACATACCTACTCATACTCTTCTTGGTTAACCTACCACACAACCCAATGGAGTAAGCATTGAATTTCACGTAATCCCTGCCCCACCATCTCATTGACCCAGATCCTCTGGGTGGGTGATGTTTCAGTTCAGGATCAATTTTCGGACTCAATGCTGCCTGAGTTACTCAGAGCATAAAAACGGAGGTTTAATTCATGAGAAATATAATTAAAGTGCAGAAGAGTTATGTGAGACTTGCATGTAAATATAACATAATTATGGGGATTGCTAGAAAACAGACAATGGATTAAGAGAAGAACGACATGCTAATGGAATTGAAATGAAGGCAGATGGAAAAATCTCACATACGCAGTAAATAACAATGTATTATGGTTGAGCCAAATGGCCTCTTTATGTGTCGTAAATGCTACAAATGTTAGGTGATGCAATAGACCAGAGAGTGAAATTTTAAATCCATAGGGTAACTTCAATGTGTTTCTGGAAAATATCTTTGCTGTGCATAAAAGCCAAAAGTATTGAGAAAAACCTGAATCATAACTGTTGGCATTGTTGCACTTTCCTTTTCCAGAAATAGCATCAATATATGTTGACATGGTATTGGAAGATTTATGTGTGAACCTAGTTGGAAATTTCCAGACCAGTAATACATTGTTATTTATTGCATATGTGAGATTTTTGTTAGGCCATTTTGGTCAAGTCTGATATACTCTGCAGAAATAAGACAAACTTTTGAATGGTGCCAGTAAGTCTAGGGCCCAGATCAATGTTGCAGATAAGAAATGTATAAGTATCTCTTCAATTGACTGAATGAATGAGATTTCTGCAGAGGATCTCCAAGGAAGTGTAAAATGCATGATGGTGACTGGATTACTGCAAACAGCATTGTAAATATTGTAAATAATGTTGCTAGACAGTTACCCTGCTGTTTGTTGATTGGCTAAAAATGTTAAGCCCTGGCAGGTTTGTTTGAATTCCAGGGTAAATGTTGCATTATTCAAGTTAAGTTAGCTTCTTCCAGAAGCTTCCCTGAAACAATGTATGGGAGACTCTGTTATTGGTCTGGGGAACTGTCTATAATGTGCTGAAGCAATTAATATGTTTGATTGGATTTTAAAGAGACCACCCCTCTGTAGTTCGGCCCCTCAAGGTTCGGGGACCTATAAAAGGCAGCACCCACGAGGTCCTTTGTCGATCTTCTGTAAGAGTGCTTGGGACTGCGTGACCTTTTGGATTGTTTCTGCTTGCACGAGGCTGAAGGGCTTGGCCAGGCAGAACAATGATCGAACCCGCGGTGGTTTAGGTATCGTACAGGGGAATTTGTTGTGCAATCCAAAAATAAAGATTAGTTGTTCCAGTGCTTGACAGTGGATTTTTGACTGAACTGGACTGGGGGGGAAGCTTAGAAAAACGTATTCACAGCTTCATTTCAATTCAATTATATCCGCTCTGTTATGGAAACAGGAATTTTCACTGTCAAAATCCCAATTTTTAGAAAATTACAATATGCTTAAGAATGCAGCAGATCATTGGTTGTCACCTTTTTCTTTTCCCCCTGTCCAGTGAAAGAAAACAAGATTTAACCGACATAGAATAACACAGCAGCTAGAAAGACATCAACACTGATATCTTGAATCTAGATACACCTCCCATTAATAATAATAATAATAACAACAGGAATTGATCATGAAATGTTATGCCTTGCAAAGACCTCTGCTGAAGAAACAGGGATACAAGCATGATTATAATTTCAGCAATGGAATAGGCTAAGATTCTGTTCTCCAAATAAGACTGAAGGATGCCTTGATAGAGGTCTTTAAAGATTCGGCATAAAAACCATAGAAACATAGAAAATCAGTGCAGGAGTAGGCCATTCGGCCCTTCGAGCCTGCACCGCCATTAAATATGATCATGGCTGATCATCCAACTCAGTATCCTGTACCTGCTTTCTCTCCATTCCCCCTGATCCCTTTAGCCACAAGGGCCACATCTAAATCCCTCTTAAATATAGCCAATGAACTGGCCTCAACTACACTCTGTGGCAGAGAATTCCAGAGATTCACCACTGTGTAAAAAATGTTTTTCTCATCTCAGTCCTAAAAGATTTCCCCTTTATCCTTAAACTGTGACCACTTGTTCTGGACTTCCCCAACATCGGGAACAATCTTCCTGCATCTAGCCTGTCCAACCCCTTAAGAATTTTGTAAGTTTCAATAAGATCCCCCCTCAATCTTCTAAATTCTAGCGAGTACAAACCGAGTCTATCCAGTCTTTCTTCATATGAAAGTCCGGACATCCCAGGAATCAGTCTGATGAACCTTCTCTGTACTCCCTCTATGGCAAGAATGTCCTTCCTCAGATTAGGAGACCAAAACTGTATGCAATTCTCCAGGTGTGGTCTCATCAAGACCTTGTACAGCTGCAGTAGAAACTCCCTGCTCCTATACTCAAATTGCATGGTGAATGATTGCTTAGAAATGTTAGTGCATCGATTCAGAGTCATAGATTCAGAGTCATACAGCATGGAAACAGGCCCTTCAGCCTAACTTGTCCAGAACAACCAAGTTGCTCCATCTACACATCCCCCCCCCCCCCCCCCCCCCCCCCCCCCTGCCCCCGCTTTTTGCCCATATCCTTCAAAGCCTTTCCTATCCATGTTCCTGTCCAAATGTTTCTAAAATGTTGTGATAGTACCTGGCTCAACGAGAGTCTGAAGAAAGGTCTCGACCTGAAAAGTCACTCATTCCTTCTATCTAGAGATGCTGCCTGGCCCGATGAGTTACTCCAGCATTTTGTGTCGACCCCCTCTGGCAGTTTGTTCCATATACCCACCACATACTGTGTGAAAAGGTTACCCCTCAGGTTCCCATTAGATCTTTCCCTCCTCACCTTAAACCTATAACTTCCGGTTCTTGATTCCCCTGCTCTGGGTAAAAAGCTCTGTGCACCCACCCTATCTGTTTTTCCTCATGATCATATACACAAATAAGATCTCACGTCATCCCCCTGTACTCCAAGGAATAAAGTCCTAGCCCACCCACCCTTTTCCTATAGTTCTGTCCCATTCTACAGTATTTGACATTTTTTTGTCGACCCCCTCTGGCAGTTTGTCTGGCAGGGGGGGGGGGGGATGTGTAGATGGAGCAACTTGGTTGTTCTGGACAAGTTAGGCTGAAGGGCCTGTTTCCATGCTGTATGACTCTGAATCTATGACTCTGAATCGATGCACTAACATTTCTAAGCAATCATTCACCATGCAATTTGCCAACGTTCATACAGCTGGGTTGTAAACTACCCAAGCGAAATACGAGATGCTGTTCCTCCAATTTGCACTGGGCGTCATTCTGGAAATGGCGGAGGCCCAGGACAGAAAGGTCGGATTCAGAATGGGAGGGGGTGCTGAAGTGCTGAGCCACCGGGAGATCAAGTTGGTTATTGGGAACTGAGCGGAGGTGTAGCAGACAAAAATGCTGGAGGAACTCAGCAGGTGAGGCAGCATCTCTGGAAAGATGATGTTTCAGGTCGAGACCATTCTTCAGATTTTGGTTTAAACCAGATTCTGTAGTGCCTTCCTACACTTGATGTGGGAATTGTGTCAGCAGGTGGAAGCATGGGGGACAACATGAAGTGTCAAGTTGAATTTTTGGAAAAAACTTGAATGGTCATCACAATCGATTTCAGACCAATGTTTCTTTTTGCAGTCAAACCAGAACTTGGAAATTCATATACAAGATTATCATGGCCTAACGGCCGAATTCTACTCCTATCACATATGACTTTATGACCTTATGACAAGATCATCACCAATAAATCATTGTCATTTGCAGGTTGGCAAATTAATAAAATAATAATCTGGGGTTTAATACATCTGGTGCTTTGGCTTGAAGTTAAAAGGCACTACTGCAATTGCACTTCCTGTTTACACTGTATATTGATTTTAGATAAAACGCTACCACTTACGGCTGTGATGTTTGGCCATCTTACTCAGTCCCTCTCCGCTCAGCAGGTGCAGAGAATTCTTCCCATCAATGAAAAATAAGTGTAATTAGTGTTTAAAAAATGTTGAGAATCTCTCTCCTGTCAATCCCACCATGAATGCCACACCTTTTCCGATGGGATGGGGAGGGGTTATAAAACCCGGAAGTGTGGTTGTGGCTCAGTCTCTGCATGATGGGGGAGGGAGAGGTCACGACTCTGTCTGAGCTGTTAATCTACTGAACACACTGAATGTCTACTGAACTGTGAGTTTGATGTTTTGTGTGGTTTTATGGTGGTTTTATGGTGGTTTCACCCTGCATGAAATGGTATGAAGCTGCATTTGAATTTGGTGGCCTTGCACCCTGCTTGAAATGGAATGAAACTGCACTTGAATTTGGTGGCCTTGCACCCTGCTTGAAGTGGTATGAAACTGTACTGAATTTGGTGACCATGCGCCCTGCTGAAAGTGGTATGAAACTGCACTTGAATTTGGTGGACTTGGATCCAGCTTGAAGTGGTATGAAACTGCACTTGAATTTGGTGGCCTTGCACCCTGCTTGAAATGGTAGGAAAATGGATTTGAATTTGGTGGCCTTGCACCCTGCTTGAAATGGAATTTCAAGGAATAGCCATGAGTCAACTGCCAGCCCACCAGCTGTGAGTGAGCTGCCAGCAGATCAGGCTTGAGGGACTGAGCTGCCACCCCAAGAACCCATACCAGCGCTCCAGATAGCCCCCCCCACTGGCCACCAATATTGGAATTGTTGGCGAGGTGGAATATTGTGTCAGGGGACCAGCCCTTCCATGTGAACATGGGACCCAACGGGTCCCTCTTAGTCTAGTTATTAACTATGAGTAAACCCCGTCATCATTCCGATGCTGTTTTCCATATCAATTCCTAATATCATTACATAAGAATTAAAGAAACATAGTTATACCAAAGGAAATTCTGCCTATCTCATTCTTAGAGCTGAATGAAAGTTTGAAAACCAGCCACGATAAAGATCACAAGATAATGGAGGCTGGTCCTTTGAAATGAAGGGAAGAGTTTCTAAAGACTGCAATGTCGTTTGTTTTTGTAACTATAGGAGAAGTCCAACTACAAATACCCTGAACAGCAACTGCCAGATGTCATTGACATGGCTTGAATTTTTAAATGCATGGAAACAGGCCAAGCAATTCCATGCTGACCATCACACACCCAATCCTCTGTTATTCTCCCAACATTTTCACCAACTCCTCCCAAGCGTCTACCACTCATCTACACAAGAGACAATTTACAGTGGACTATTGACCTACCAACCAGTTGGTCTTTGGGACTATGGGGGGAAACCCATGCAGTCACAGGCCAAATCTGCAAACGCCACACAGACTCACTGGAGGTCAGAGTTGAACCTGGGTCACTGGGGCCAGAGGCAGTGGTTCATCTAACTGTGTTACTCCCCACCCATTGTTTAATTCTAACAACTTGTAGTCAAGGCCTTCCACTGATATGGTTAGATTATTACATTGATTAGTGCAGCGGGATCAATAATTAATCTTCACAAAACCAGAAGATGGTGAAAAATGTGTAAAAACAAAAAAAAGAGAAGTTGAGACATAGCGAATAAGAAAGCAGTAGCAACAACAGACACAGCTTACAGTAGCATTGTGGCGCAGTGGTAGAGTTGCCGTCTTACAGTGCTAGACCCCGGTTCAATCCTGACTATGGTTGTTGTCTGTACTGAGTTTGTACATTCTTCCCAAGATCGCGTAGTTTTGCTCTGGGTGCCCCGGTTTCCTCCCACTCTCTAAAGATGTGCAAGCTTGTAGGTTAATTGACTTCAGTTAAACCTGTAAATTGTCCCTGGTGTGCAGGATAGTGCTAGTGTACAGGATAGTGCTAATGTGCAGGGTGATCGTTGGTCAGCATGGTCTCGGTGGGCCACAGGGCCTGTTTTAATGCTAAAGTCTAAAGCTTTCAACCAAGTGTAAGATTTTGCAATGAATGATAGAATAGGTTAAAGGCTATAGGTTAATAGGTTATAGAATAAGTTAAAGAATGTAGTTGGAAATGGTTGGAAATGGAATTCTGTCCATCAGATTGGATCATCCACTGCAGGCAATCCTGATACAAACATACAGAAATATTGTCCCAACACTAACCATAACAACGAAGGTATTGTTCCTCATTTGATTCACTGATTTAGTGAGGAAGTAACAAAGATGGAAAGTTATACCGAAACTCCTGTCGTGTTGCTATTGCTAGAATTGTGCAGATCAGCCTGGTTGTTCCATATTTTGGTAACATGAATGACCAGGGGACCCATTTATATTTCTGTAACGCTGCTTATTAGCTGATCTGGGCAGCAAATGCACTACATCAACATAGGCAGTGAGCTGAATCAGTCTGCTGCAGTTACACTACACTACACATCGGGAAGACAGTCTGCTTTGAGTAGTGTCGTCATTGTCCATGGGAAAGTGCGGTAGAATGGCTCCCTTGTGTTCCTCTCCCAAGACTTAGCCAGAAAATCAGGACAGACTCCCTGGCTACATCGTTTGCTGACATGCTGACACAGTAAAAGCACAATGGGCCAAGCAGAGTCTCAGAGCTAATTCTTGAATGTATGAATTACTAGTTGCAATTTTACACCTAACACATCATTAATAAACGAAAGTCACTCAAATTACTGTACTCATGAAAAACAGCATTTGGCTATCGAACCTTATTTTCACATTAAGGACCTTCCTTCAGATTTATAAATATTCTAAAACCTGTCCACTCCTTTAAAATTTAACTTTCTCATGTCCAAGAATAAATTGAACCAAGTGTTCAATATCCTCATCCCCAGGGATTCCATGTACATTTCACACTCTTGGAAAAGCAGCCAATGTAATAAATGTCCATTTACATCCCAGTCATCCCCTCTTCTCCCTTTTCTTGTCGGGCAGAAGATATAAAAGCTTGAAAGCATGTACCACCTATTCAGAAACAGCTTCTTCCCGCTGCTAGCAAAATATTGAACGGTGTTCCCATAAGCTCGGGTGTAGTCCCAATCTTCCAACCTACCTCATTGAGGACTTTGCATCTTTTTTTATCTGCACTTTCTCTGTGTCTGTAATGCTGTAAAACTGTAACACTGTAAAACTGTAACTGTAACTATGCAGTGTGGAACATTTTTCTTTACACTGTCTGGACACTTGATTGGACTGGATAGCACAAAACAAAGTTTTTCACTGTCATTTGGTACGTGGCAATAATAGAGCAATACTATTGTCTGATAAATATGGGTCTCCAAATTTTCACTAGAAATCCTGAAGATTTGCCCGCCATAGGGAAGCCTGGTATTGTATGGAAACCAGAGTGAACAGGTGCCAACAGAGCAATGGTTGTCAGCAGCTGAGTGACCCTATAGCACATTAAATGCAACAAACAAGGTTAGGAGTGAGAGATAGATCAACCATGATTGAATGGCAGAGTAGACTTGGTGGGCTGAATGACCTAATTCTACTCCTATTCCTTATAACCTTAACAAGGGATGCATATTGCAGAGTCTGGAGTGATGATTCACTAAAGGTACTGCCTCCTCTGGTCTTGCAGCCCCAGGCTCATTAGACAATGTTTCCGGGGCTCATTTCCATGTGTTGAGGAAGGCACAAAGTAAAGGGCTAGCAGAGCAAACAATCTCCAAATCATTGACCCAAATGTAATTTACATTCCCATCTCTTAAACCTGCTCCATATGAAATCTCACCATGTCTGGCTTTTATGAATTTCTTCTCTGCATAGAAAATCGGGGAGTAAATGTGACAACTGGTTACTTTATATTCTTTTTTTCTTCTTTTTTTTCATCTCAGCCAGTACAATCTCTGTTTCCTTCTTTCTAACTACTAAGCCAAAGTTATCGGCTATATTTCGCTATCCTACGTGGGTGTGGTTTTTAACTCTGCACCAGGCAGAGTAAGCAGTTAACTTTCACTCCATTAAATTGATTAAAATGGATGTCCTTACAAGAAGGCCACAACACCAGTATTCCAGAAAACACATCAAGACTTGCCAGTCTCCATGCCAACCTGCACTAATAGCAATATTAAATAAATAATTTCAACAATAAACTTAAATGCGCTTAAATCATTCAGTCTTAGTAGAGTATGCTTGGTCCGTTAGTCACAAATTTTGTATTTGCATTTCTTAAAATGCAAATACAAAATTTATCAAAAATTCATTAGCATGAAAACATTAAATGTTCACGGAACAATGCAAAATCTTTCAAACCTAATTAAGTTATAAAAAAACAGATAATTCCTTAGTATTTTTTAGTGTTACCTTGTAACATAGGTACCTAAAACTGATGAGCATTGCACTCAGTAAGAAAGACCTCAAATATACAAAAGGTGGAGCATTCCACCAAAATTGCAAAGAAACCCTTTGGAACTAAAATAGTAAGATGAAACGAGAACCTACCAGTTTGAAGTTTGATCTTTATTTTATGAGGAGTTGCGTCGAGGGATTAAGTGAAGACCCCGCCAGCACGCATGCACGACATTCTTCAAAGCAGCGGTGTGAAATCACAGGCTACAGTAGTTGAAATAAACATAGTAAAATAAGAGAAACTAGAATACCAGTTGATCTTTATGATAGAGGGTGGGCTTGGAGGGCATATAATATCTCGACGTAACTCCGCTTAAAATAAAGATCAAACTTCAAACTGGTAAGTTCTCGTTTAATCTTACTATTTTACTTTGTAGTCACGTGAGTGACTACGTGAAGATTTTAAAGATCAGTGATTTCTTGCCATGGAACGAGTCCATGCTTCACTCACTGCCGTAGTTGACCAAGGGAGGAAGTATGTTATCGTATTCAAACACGAATCAGAAATTCAAAACAATAGTGAATTTATTTTTATTTATTTTTTTAATAATATTTTTATTAGAAGTAGACATATTATAAAGTATAGTTACATATTATAGTAAAAAAAACTTTTCATATACATCAGTCATATATTATTAACATTTTCAATTGTCGATAACTTCTGCTTCTAGTGTTTTTTTATATAGATAGAAAAAGAGAAAAAAAGAGTTACAAATATCAAAAAAGGTGGAATGGATTACTTATAATACGACATTGGAGATAGGTTCGTAGATTATAAGGTATAACTTTTCATCTACTCCTGAGTTCAAGCTTCAGTTGGGTTTTTGTGCTGGGCCAGTCTATCCCTTCAGATAATTAATGAATGGAGCCCATATTTTAACAAAAAGTTCTTGTTTGTCCATTGACAAGTCTAATTCTTTCTAGCTATAGGGTCTCCGACAGTGAATTTATTTTAACAAAAATAATAATGATCCCTCTCATTTGGGATAAATCATAATACTATGAGGCTTAAAATTGATTCTGCAAATACCGCAGATTTGGTAATCGGCTTGTTATAGAATATCTGGAAGGTCTTCTCCCTAGGCCATCCTGCTGTACCCAGGATGTGGGCCATTGGCACTTCCATTTCCCTTGCTGCCGATGTTGCTGCAGCCCTGGTGGAATGAGATTTTAAAGTGTCAGTATCCACCACTGCAGCTCCCAAAACCTGTCTGAGCCATCTAGATATGGTCTGCTATGAGGCTGTTTATGGCTGATCAATAATCCCAATTCATTGCCTCTAAGGTTTTTAGTGGTCTCTAAATATAGTAATAGGTGTGTCACAACACACAGTCGGGTACCTGTTGGGTATGCCCGGAATTCCAGATTTTGTTTTACCAATTCCAAGATATGAAAATGTATCTTGGTGGTTGAAATAACCATAATATCCAGTCTTAATTTATGTAGGGACTGGACCCTTTGAGCTGAAACCAGTGCCATCAGCATGACTGTTTTTAGTCAGTTTCTCCAGGGACATGGGCAACGTTAGAACAACACTGACATCCCAACTCTGGGAATACCTCGCTCTAGGAGGGTTTGTGTTGTAGATGCTCCTCGTAAATTTGGAAACTAGAGGGTGAGATCCCACAGAGTGCTGTCCTAATCCCTGCCACAAGTATACTGATAGGGCACTCCTGGCGCACACTAATAGCACTGTAGCTGAGACCTTCATCAAAATGAAGGCTGGCCAGAAATTCTAGTATGAAATATCAGTCCTTGTACAATATATCTCCCATTTCCTGATTTAGGAGAGATATTGCTTCTTGGTGGATTCTCGGTATGCCGCCGTGATTATGTTCATAGTTCTATCAGTCAGCCGCAGGTCCAGAAGTGATCTCTTTAAATTCTGCAAATTAACAGCTTTATCCTGTCATGGCATGGGTGACTTTTGCCTGTTACAGGATGGATCATCAAATCTGGTCGTTTGGTGACGGACATACATGGTTTCGAGACCATGTCGAGAACGACAGGGAACCATGGCTGAGTAGGCCAATCGGGTACTACCAAAATACCTGCCGCAGAGTCTTGTTGTATTTTGCATAAGACCCGACTGATGAGGCAGAAGGGGGGGAAAGCATAGAAAAACAATTTTTCCCAGTCCAGCGAGAAAGCGTCTATCGCTGCTGCCCCCGGGTCTGGTTCCCAAGCGACATATGTTGACAACTGGTGATTCAGTCTAGATGCAAATAGATCGATATCTGGTGTTCCATATTTCGTCACAATATCAGCAAATATTTTTGTGGTCTAACGTCCATTCGGTGTTGTCATTAAATTTTCGTGACCTGGTGTCTGCCACTGTATTGAGTTTACCTGGTAGGTAAGTAGCTGATAACCAAATATTTCTATTGATACACCATTGCCAGATTGTATTAGCCAGATTGTCACACGATATCAATTTGATTCCACCCATATGATTAATATATGCCACCACTGCGGTATTATCAATTTGTAGGCGGACATGCAGATGGTGCATTTTTGAGCAATATGCTTTTAGCCCATAGAACGCACCCAACATCTCTAAATAATTTATACCCAGTGTTTGTAGTAAAGATGATTCATGTGCATCCCATCTACCACCACAACTGGATATAACATTAGTAGCTCCCCAACCGTGAGCGCTGGCATCAGTTTGTAATATAAATGATGGGTTACTGATAATGATGGGGCTGGAGCTATGCCATATGTTTTGCCTCCACCATTGTAACTCCAAAATTGCTTTAGCTGTTAATTGCATTGGTCTGTCGAAATGACCAGCATGTTGTTTTAGTGCTTGCACCTTTGCTCTTTGTAAATTTTGATAATGCAAAGGTCCAAACTGTGTGGCTGGAAATGCAGCTACAAGTTTTCCATTTACCCTTGCTACCTGTCAAATGGATGGTTGACTGATGACAACCAGGTTGTTGCAGGCCTCCATTAAGTCTGCTGCCTTGTTCTTTGGCAATGTTACAGACATGTGGTTAGAGTCAATAGTGAACCCCAGATAACCCATAGTTGTAGAAGGCGTCAACTTAGATTTATCTGGATGGATGATAAACCCCAGTTTTTCAAACAATAGTTTGGTAGCTGATACAGCTGATTTAGCTAAATCCAGGGTTTTCCCCACTATTAATATATCATCAAGATACACCATGACAATATGTTTTTGTTTTCGGAGAAATGCCAAGGCTGGTTTTAATATCTTGGTAAATAGTCTGGGGGCTGATGTTATGCCATTAGGCAACACTTTATACTGCCAGTACTACCCCATCCAGTTAAACTTCAGATATCGGCGATGATCCTTCTGTATAGGTACCGAATAGTTCGCATCTTTTAGATCGATGCAAGCCATGAAGTAACCTTCAGAAATCAATTGTTTGGCAGTAACAAAGGTCTCCATTTTAAAGTGAATATACTTTACAAAAGTATTCAGTTTAGTCAAATCAATGATGATGCGGCATCCACCATCTTTTTTAGTTTTTGTGAAAATGTTGGATACAAATTCTAGGGAGTCATGTTGGGATCTCTGAATTACTCCTTTAGCATTTAATCTCCCCAGCTCTGCATGACCTAGTTTTTCCCGTTGTGAAAGCACAAACACTCGGCTAGGCACATGTTGAACTGGGGGAATGTTTTTATGAATGAATTCAATTTCATATCCGTGAATACTATGTAGTATATAAGGGTCATTAGTTATAGACCTCCATGCGTCCCAAAACGGGTGTAACCTACCCCCAGTTAGTAAGGAACTTACACCCTCTATATTCTGGAAGGAACCAGATCCACCTACCTTCATGGTTACTGGTGGAACATTCATTTCTTCTGCTTCTGCTTCTTCTGTGGAAGAGGCGCCAGAGTGCGGGGTTGGCGCATCTTCCACGAGGGTCGCTCTAGGCCGTGGCCTAACAAAGACCTCGGTGTTTGTTGTGCGGCCCTCGTGCTTTCACCAGCGTCCTGGTGTCGTTGCATGCTGGTGGATGCGTAGGGGTGCTGCCGGAGATGTGTGGTCTTGCTCAACGTTGACGCCTTCATGAGTCTGACGGCTTTGGCTTCCTCATCGAGCTCTTTAACCTGCTTCGATAGGTTGCCCCCAAAATAGCAGTATTGGTGGTTGCGTAGTGGTAGATTTACACAACCCTGCAAATTTGGGGTTCAAAGAAGGTCGAATGCCGTTTTTCCTCAGACAATTTATTTCAAATTGTGTTGCAGAGTAGAGCCAGAGTGTCCTGTTGTATCTCTGTCATCTCTGTTCCATCCACTGATCGAGCAAATGCCGTTATTCCCGATGTCAATAGTTTTAGTATCTTCTGCATCTTCACCTCTTGGTTCGGATGCCTGCACCGACGTACCCCCAGATAGAACTGCTTACTGCAGGAACATTCAGTTAGAGACAGTTCTCAGGTGCCATATATTTGGGTGTTGTTTCATGCAGTTGATTGAAGGAAAGGTAGTCTATGCTGGCTGCCAGTTTGGGTTCTAACGGCTGTCCCGTTTGCGCAGGCATCGCAATCTTTGTGACCACCCTAAGCAGCTTCTGTGGATCCTGCACCCCTAGCACACTGCCGGTTTCTTCAGCCATACCTCAGTCTTCGGGGCTAGCCCCGTCCTGGCCCGTAATGCTCCCCTCTTTAGAGGGAGATGCATTATGCAGCCTTAAGTAAGGTGCTGCAATGAGTGTCCTAGGACCCCCATGGTGACCATACCCCATATCACGGAGCATGTCACGTTCGAGCATTTGCTCCATCAACCGCTCCATGCGGGATATGCGTTCACCTCCGCTGCTCCCCGGCAGCGAGTCTTCCTGGCCCGACTCGTCCGAGTCAACCGGCCTGGCCGACTACTGCTTAGCTTTCTCCCCCGGTCCGCGGCGCTGGTTCCGGCTGTGCAGCCCGCGGTGCTGGTACCGGCTGAGCAGGTGTCATGTCCGTAACTATGGATCACATAGAATGCGATCCAGGTGCCTTTGGTCGCTGCTGACTGCTAGTACTTTCACGGTCCCCAGCAGCCCGTCTAGACCCGTTTCTTGCCCTTGTTCATTGCTCCTTCTGTCATACAGAACACAGAGCACAAACACGACCTCAGATTAGCAAACTTACCTGTAGGTCCCGTTTTTAAATCTTGCCGCTGCGGGAGAACGCTTCACCCCGCCAGTTGCTGCGCAATGTGTTAGACGATATGTCGTGCATGCGTGCTGGCGGGGTCTTCACGTAGTCACTCACGTGACTCCAAAGTAAAACACAATATTTTGGACAATGGTGAGAGCAACCACACTGAAAAAACTAACAGGAATTAAAAATACTTGGCATTTTATTATTCATTTTCTTTGAGCACTTTCAGTTTAAACTGTGGGCCGAGGAGCTTTATTCCATTGTTTCGTGACCCAAGTCACAGAACTACTTGAAATGTTCACATATTGTGTAAAAAAATTATGTAAAGCACCCCTGAAACTCGTCATGAACAAGACTTGGGACAAAATTTCGGGTATTTTTAATCCAATCCAAGCACGTTTAACATTGAGTTGTCTGCCAGTTGGCCAATCACACGCTTTGTTTCAGGCTAGCACACATCATAGCTGAGAGGGCTTCACTGATGCCTGTTTTACTGGAGATTCAGATGAAGGTTCTTTGTCGTGGAAACTTGCAGCAGGGTAATTGAATTTAGTGAGAAAAGCATTAAGAAGTCTGAAAAATGTGCAGCTAAGTGGATAGAAGTGGAAGAAAGCCTTGAATATTATGTTATATATAATAATAATAATATAATATATTGTTATAACTATATCAATTTCAGACAGTAATATAGATATAATAATAATATTATACCTATATATATTCCAGATAGTAATATAGGTATAATAATATTATTTATTATTATACCTATATATATATTCCATATAGTAGTATAGGTATAATAATATATTTAAGATAAGGTTATAATATATATAATAATATATTTAAGAACAAGATTTAAAAATGGGACCTACAGGTAAATTTGCTAATCTGAGGTCGTGTTTGTGCTCTGAGTTCTGTATTACAGAAGGAGCAATGAACAAGGGCAAGAAACCTATATATATATATATTCCAGGTAGTAATATAGGTATAATAATATAATATATTATTATACCTATATATATATATTCCAGATAGATATATTCCTCCAATATAACTTACCGGGAAAAGGTGCTCCGAACGCGAGGCCTATGTATTTAACATAGTGAAACCGCAGTCTCAATTAAAAAGCGGACGATTCACGAATGCGGAGCCGCGGATCTTCTCCGCGGACGGGTGGGGGTGTACATAGTGCCGTCCGTAGCAACTGTTTCCAGGAAAACGGAGGAATATATCTATCTGGAATATATATAGGTATAATAATATATTATATAGTTTAAATGGACTGCAACACGGAAATAGGCTGCCCATCGTGTAATATGGGCATTGGCCACTAGATGGCGCTTACTTTCCCGATCTCATTTTCTAATTAGTTTAATTAATTAATGTGCAAATTTCGGCAATGATGAGTTATGACATCCTTCTCAATTTTATTTCATCTAAATCTGTGGAAAATTTCATGTAGTTTGGTGACTTGGGTCACGAAAACTGATTTCTAGACACATTTTTGATGCTCGGCCCACAGCCTAGTTATCAACTTTGAAGGTTCCTGGGGAATGTAGTTTTGCAGTGGGTGGATCAAATACAGAGGCCAGAGGCCATATGACATCATATACATCAACCACACTTGCTAATAACCTCTGCAAATTCAAATTACAAAAAAAACATGTTTTCAATCAATGGCAATCCATGGGAACATGATTATAAAATACAACCAAATATAGAACAGTAGAGCACAGGAACAGCCCTTCGACCCACAGTGTCTGTGCCAAATATGATGCCAAGTTAAACTAACCACCCCTACCTGCATGAGATACATATCCCTCCAATTCTTGTAGGTCCACGTGCCTATCCAAAAGCCACTTACAATACACTATTGTATCTGCCTCCATCACCAACCCCAACAGCGTGTTGCAAGCACCCACCACTCTCTGTGTAGAAAACTTGCTCCACACATCTCCTTTAAACTTTGTCCCTCCCACCTTAAAGTGATGCGCTCTGGAATTTAACACCACTGCATTTAACTTCATTTCACTTGCATCCTAATATTATCTTTTCCTGTCCAAATATTTGTCTGAAGAAAGACATTTATTATTGTCAAAATTCTTGGTGCTAACGGATCTCTTTTCTTAGTCTTTTGTTTTAATATTAGATTTAAGGCTATCAAATAAAAAAGACAAGTTTCCTATGAAAATATTAATGGGAATAAATTGTTGTATACACATTAATGAATGCTATGCTAGTTCCAGCTTCATGCTGCCAATTGATTATCAGATGACAATTAACAGCACAGGGTTAAAACCAGACATGGAAGCAACAGTGAATCCAGAATCCAGATGTTAATAATGACTGAGAAACAAATTCTGCAGCGAGATTGTAATATGTCGGATATTACAGGAAAATAATTGTATTGGAAACATTGTTAAATTCCAGTTAACACCCTTTGCAGAATGTGTTAGGTCCCTGGGTCCGAAGATTGTGGGGTTTTGTGAAGACAAAGTAAACTGACAATTTAAGTGTACCACTGAGGGAACACTGCAATTCCAGTCATGTTTCCATTCACATTAATCCTCAAAATGAGCCACTTCTTCTTGCTCTGCCATTGTGAGGAAAATTAGTAGGTTCCCCAGTGTCCCGATGACCATTGATCCCTCTACCAATGTTTCAGAAATGGCCGTAATATCATTGGTGTTTTGTAGAACTTGTTGAGTCCAAACTTACTGCCGCGTTTCCTGTGTTGGAGCAGGAATTGCAATTCATGGGTTCTGAAGCTCTTTGCTTTGTTGTGAGGTTATCTCTACTAATGCACCATTTCCTTCCAAACTGGAAGGAGAGAGGTTTTATTTTCCTTTGTTCCCTCCAGAAGGTGTAGCCACACCCCAGCACATGGCTCCAAGAGAGGAAGTGGCTGCTCTGTGGTGTCATGAAGAAGGAACATTGTCAACAAGTACTGGCAGCTATGCCCGTTGTGTCAGACCATCTAGCACTCACTCAAACAGGCAGTTCATTGCACGAACAGAGTTTAAAGAGACCAAATGAGTGAGGGTATCTAAAGCAAAACACAAAATGCTGGAGGAACTCAGTGGGCCAGGCAGCATCTGTGGATGGAATTAATAGGTAACATTTTGGGTTTGTTTAAGAAGGAACTGCAGATGCTGGAAAATTGAAGGTAGACAAAAATTCTGGAGAAACTCAGCGGGTGAGGCAGCATCTACGGAGCGAAGGAAATAAAGCATCATAGATGCTGCCTCACCCACTGAGTTTCTCCAGCATTTTTGTCTACATTTTGGGTTTGGACCCTTCTTCAAACTCTTGGGGAGGGGGGGGGGGGAGGAAAAATTGGGAAGAAAGCCATAGTCATAGTTATGGAGTCATAGGTCATACATTAGGGAAGCAGGCCCTTTGGTCCAACGCATCCATTACTTCGCGTCACTTACTCCACCCATCTGCTAATCACCTCCCTCCCCTGTATCCACCTATCACTTGCCAGGCTTTCCCCGCCCCACATCTTCTTTTCCAGCTTTCTTCATGCTACTCCATCAGTCTGAAGGAGGGATTCAATCCAAAATGCCATCAGGTTGTTCCCTCCACAGATGCTGCCTGACCCCTTGAGTTACTCCAGCCTTGAAATGTGAATGTGTAGATGTCCCTCAGGTCCCTGGTAAATATTTTCTCATTCACCTTTCTGGATAGCTAGTATGGGTGTTGTGGGCTGAGGAGTCTGGTTTCCAGAGGGCTAGTATGGACATTGTGGGCCGAATGGATTCTTGGGTTGGCGGCTCATTCACTCAAGCCTGTTGTGCTGGCAGCCCACTCACTCATGGCTGGTGGGCTGGCAGTTGACTCACGGCTATACCTTGAAATTCCATTTCAAGCTGGGTGCAAGGCCACCAAATTCAAGTGCAGTTTCATATCATTTCAAGCAGGATGCAAGGTCACTAAAGACAGCGAGTCGTGACCTCTCCCTCCTCCATCTTGCAGAAACTGAGCCACGCCCACAATTCTGGGAATTATAGTCCCCCCCATCCCACCAGAAGGGGCGTGGCCTTCATGGAGTGATTGACAGGAGAGAGAATCTCAACTAATAACTCTTTTTTTTTCCATTGATGGGAAAAATCCTCGGCACCTGATGAGCGGAGGGGGACTGAGTAAGATGGCCAAAAATCACAGCCATACGAGATAGCGTTTTTTTTCTAAAATCATAATAAAACACAAACAGGAAGTGGTCAAGATTATACTTTTAATTATATAGAAGGCAAGGAAGGCAAGGCAACTTTAATTAGGCAAGGCAACTTTAATTAGGCAACACAGCTTCAGCATTTCCAAACCAAAGGCAACACAGCTTTAGCATTTCTAAACCAAAGGCAACACAGGGGGACTCTGAGTAAGATGGCCAAAAATCACAGCCATAAGTGGCAGCATTTTTTCTAAAATCAATATACAGAACAACCGGAAGTGGTCAAGATCAGACTTTTAGTAATATAGATATAGCTCATAAACAATGTTCCTAATTTATCATTATCCTTTCAATTTTTAAGCTTTACCTGAATTATGATCACCATCACAAAATGGCAGTCAGATGGGTTATGTTTTAAGTACCAACTATGCCTGACATAAAGCTGACGGAATGGATACATTGTGGGACAAGCCTGGACTCAATGGTGAATCCAAGTCAGAGCTGGATGTAAGATGCCAATACATTTGGGTTCCATGACAATTCTGACCTTTGCACCACTGAACGAGGCCACAGAAGATTGGAACGCGCTGACAAGTCCTCCACAGCCAGTGTTAGTCACCCACGGAACTAAAAACCAGCCATATGCACAATCCCAACGTTTACATGCAGAAACATATGTTTTTTCGCCATTATGTATTGGACAAGCGTCACATTCATGACGGTGGAGGGATCGAATAAAAGATCAGTGGTCAGCAACTTCTGACTAATGACCTGGAATTCTACCAATATCCCAAAGTGAACCCTATGTTTATAGACTGCCCAATGGTCCAGGGTAAAACTTTAACCCTTCAGCTTGGACTAGGAGGCTGGAATGTAACAACTGCATTAAATATCCACTCCGTTATGATCGATAAAGCACTTATTACACCACATACAATAATATACATTATTAATGCGTGAACGATCTAAACTGGTTACTATATTATAATTCTCTCACTTCTTTGCAAACGTTTCTCTCCACTTTTGTTCATTTCCCTGTAACTCATTTGCCACATTGCTTTAACTGCATTGATGGCCCTAAAACTGAGGGTATATTATTTTCATACCATTGAAATGTCCTCAGTTAATATTTGTTTCTGGTGCCAAACTCGGCTTTAGCGGATCTATTTCTCACCTTGTCATCAAATGAAAATGACTGTGGTTGTCCACAATTCCATTGACTTATCCATGATTATTTCTTAATCTTACTCCATCTCACACCATAAGGAGGGGAAAAATGCATTTAGCCTCGCAGCTTTCAATTCTCAATTGAGAAAGCACACAGGAAATTGCACCCTCACCAAGGCCCGCATCACCACACATGCTTTTGTTCACTCTCGAACATCATTCTTGTGATTCATTTGACCTCCTCTGAAATTTATAGCAAATTACAAATCTTGTATCTTAAATGCAAGCAAACTGAGAGGGAAAACATTCTCTGGGTGTTTTTCTCTTGGTGGATAACAGCTGCCATAATTGTACAGTGAGTTCCATTCGTTTTAGCAACCTTCATTTTCAGTAAATTCTGTTTTCAATAAATGTATTGCAGGGAACGGCACCACTTCAGAAAGAACGGGAACACTGAGGCCAAGCATTAGTAACATGTGTGAGTGGAATTTTTTTTTGTGTTTTAGGCTTGGCTAACCCGCAGTTAACGACCATTGCAACTGCAACAAATTGTGGACAGCAGAAGGCAGTTAAAGTTAAGCACGTCGGTGGACAGTTGGCATTACTTGCAACTGGATTAGATAAACATATCAAGAATTTTGAAATAAAATCAGAAAAAAGGTCAGGGCGCATCTGAGGAAAGGGAAACAATTAAGATTTTGAAGAGGCACTGGGGATGCTGGAATCTGGAACAAAAAAAACAAACTGCAGGAGGGACTCAGCAGGTCAGGCAGCACTTAGACTTAGAGATACAGCCCTTCAGCCCACCGAATCCACGCCGACAAGCGATCACCCCATACACTAGCACAATTGTACACTCTAGGGCCAATTTACAATTTTTATCGAAGCCAATTAACATACCAACCTTCCCGTCTTTAGAATGTGGGAGGAAACCGGAGGAAACCCACACAGTCACAGGGAGAACATAGAAAATTCTGTACAGACAAGCACCCATAGTCATGATTGAACCCAGGTCTCTGGCTCTGTAAGGCAGCAACTCTACTGCTGTGCCACTGTGCTGGCCATCTGTGGAGAGAAATGCAGTCAACATTTCTGGTTGTGAACCTCATCTGGCCATTAACATTTCAGGGCGAGGTTCAAAACCAACATTGGATTTTCATGTTAGTGAATCCATTTAACGTTTAACAAAATTGTTAGCTTAAATTTTTTTGTAAGCTGTATTTTAACACTTGCACTACCATGATGGATCTAGACTACTAATTTAGACCTATGGATGGCTAATCCAGTAATTTAACCACCACCTAATATACTTGCTGAAGCAATCACCCTGGATATAGCAATTACAGTGAACTCTATTTACATTTGTCTCATTAAATGTTAATGCAGTCTGAAATGTCTGCATTTCTAAGTCGTTGCTTGAATATGGTTGCATAATTTAAATTTATGCACTTACTCAACATATCTTCAAAGTATAAAAGAATACTTTGGGAACATCATTATATAGCCATTATCGAACAGTGCAACATATGAGTTAGTTTGTATACTTAGTTCCCTACTTATTCATCATCAGCTGTAATTATAGACCATCTATCTTGACCCCAGGTTGTTCCAGTGTGCTTTACATCTAATTAATTTGGAGCAGAGTTACCTTTGTAAGGATGGAAGCACAGATGATTTGCACATGGCAAATGCAACAAAATAAACAGATCACTAAATCATTTGCTTCAGGTATTTTTGAGAGAAAGGTATTGCCCAGGATACCAGGAGGGTTCTTCTGCATAAGGTAAACACATATTGCCGGGTTAACTCAGCGGAATAGCCAACATCTCTGGAGAGAAGGGATGGGTGATGTTTCGGGTTGAGACACTTCTTCACTCTGGCAGTCTTGACCAGAAACATCACCCATTCCTTCTCTCCAGAGATGCTGCCTGTTCTGCTGAGTTACTCCAGCATTTTGTGTCTATCTTCGGTGTAAGCCAGCATCTGCAGTTCCTTCCTACGGAGTTCTTCTGTTTTATGGATGCTGCTACAGAGAATTTGCACATCCAACTGCCATATAAGATTTAACATTCCATTCAAACAATTGCACGTTGGTTAAATGAATCATGACACCATCAAACCTTTGTCTGAATAGTCCCATTATATATTTTTTTCAAGTCAAGAGTCAAGAGTGTTTTATTGTCATGTGTCCCAAAATGGCACAATGAAATTCTTACTTGCAGCAGCACAATCGAGATGTACATATTATACCGTGTAAACACTGTAATAAACAACAACAAAAGTTCAGTATATTAAAAAAAAACACAATAATAAAGCAAAGACACAAACAATGCCCCAAATCTATGTAGTTCAGAGCTTATTTGGAGATTGTAGTGTTTAATATCCTGATGGTTGTTAGGAAGAAACTGCTCCTGAACCTAGATGTTACAGTCTTCAGGCTCCTATACCTTCTTACCAGTGGTAGGAGTGAAATGAGAATGTGGTCAGGGTGGTGTGGGTCTCTGATGATGCTGGCTGCCTTTTTTAAGTCAGTACCTGGGATGGACTGGTGATGGCGTGACCTATGACTATCTGATTCAAGTTGGAATTCTGAGGTGTTTGGAAAAGGAAGAAGCTTACAAAAGGATGACAACCATTGTATTTGAGGGAAGCTTTACTCTGGAATCCACTACAGTATCATGCTCCTGCTTCTAGCGGGGAGTTGGAGTGGAAACACTTTTAAGAAGTCAGCAAACTTTTAATAAAGTTTAACAGGCATTTAACATTAACGGTCGGTTTTCCTTGTTCCTGAAAACTCCAATGAGTCAAGTAAAATATCCAGTCAGTGAAGGAGATTGCCTACGGCTGCCCTCGACTGCGTATAACTGCATAGTGACCCCACTCCACTGCACTACGAGCTCAAAAGAACCATGCCAACCAATTTTTACTCACGGAAAATTTTTCAACATCCTCCTCCAAACTGAGGCCGTTACTACGCGGGAACTTCCCTCGAGCATGAAGGAGAGTTCCAGTGACCTCATAGGACCTCCTAGGACCACGTGTCGACCATGCTGTGAGTTTCAGTCAAGGGCAAACTCTTCTAAACTCGCAGATTAGGTCGGACAGCCATTTATTCTTAAACTGTGGCCCCTGGTTCTGGACTCCCACAATATCATGAACATATTTCCTGCCTCTAGCGTGTCATTGATGTATATTGTAAATAGCTGCGGTCCCAGCACCGAGCCCTGCTAGTCACTGCCTGCCATTCTGAAAGGGACCCGTTAATCCCTGCTCTTTGTTTCCTGTCTGCCAACCAATTTTCTATCCGTCAGCAGTCTACGCCCAATACAATGAGCCCTAATTTTGCCCACTAAGTTCCTATGTAGGACCTTATCAAATGCTTTCTGAAAGTCCAGGTACACTACATCCACTGGATCTCCCTTGTCCATTTTCCTAGTTACATCCTCAAAAAGGTTCCAAAAGATTTGTCAAGCATGATTTCCCCTTCGTAAATCCATGCTGACTCAGACCGATCCTGTTACTGCTATCCAAATGTGCCGCCATTTCATCTGTTATGATTGACTCCAGCATCTTCCCCACAACCAACTGATCTATAATTCCCTGTTTTCTCTCTTCCGCCTTTCTTAAAAAGTGGGATAACATTAGCCACCCTCCAATCCACAGGAACTGATCCCAAATCTATAGAACATTGGAAATTGATCACCAATGCATCCACAATTTCTAGAGCAACTTCCTTAAGTACCTTGAGATGCAGACCATCAGGCCCTGGGTATTTATCAGCCTTCAGTCCCATCAGTCTACCCAACACTATTTTCTGCCTAATGTGAATTTCCTTCAGTTCCTCCGTCACCCCAGATCCTCTGGCCACTAGTACGTCAGGAAGAGACATTAAGATGAATGAGAGGTGTTCTCACTGATGCTCTTAATACTTCAAAGACTTAAAAGAGTAGATGCAGTATGGTAAATTAGAGTATATGTCCCCTGCTTGGAATGTCTAAATCAATCAAGGTAAGGGGTTGGCCGGTCAGGACTGAAATAAATATAAATTTCTTCACCAAAAAGATGGCGAATCTTTGGAAATTGCTACCCAAGAGAATTCTGAACCTTCAGTCACCGAGAATGTTTAAAATCATTGTCAGTATATTCTTAGATATTCAGGGACAAGTGAAAAGGTTTACTGCAGGAAGGTGACATCAATTTAAAAGATCAATCATGATCTTATTGAATGGTAAAGTAGGCATGAAAGTACCAGAGAGACAGATTTAAAAAAAAATCCACAATTGTCTTTCAGAACAAAGTTAAATTGCCAGGCAAAATTCAGAAATCAGTAAGGCCACAAATTTCCATTATTAACAGTCTTCCTCTTTGTACACAGAAATACCAGTTAATTATTAATTTAGTGACTCCTAATTATTTTCCACTTGGCCTTGCTTAAATGACTATCTAATAATGCTTTGCTATACAGCAGGGAAAAAGGCCCTATTCCCTACCTAGTCAATGCTGACCACAAAGCATGCAATTACTTCAATCTTACATTAATCAGTCGGTAGGGGCGCTGCAAGCCGGCGTCCTGTCAGCAGCATGTCTGTTTTTTTCAACTTATTTTTGTTTTTTTAGTATGTTTTAAAGTATGTTTTTTTGTGTTTCTCTGTGTGTTTTTGTGTGGGGGGGGGGGTGTGGGGGGGGGGGGGGGGGGGGGGGGGCAAGGGAGATACCGTTTTGGTCGCCTCCTCCATGGAGAGGCGACTTTTTCCAGGTCGCCTCCCCCGTGGCCTAACAACGAGGATCGGGCGGCCTTTCCCGGAGACGCGCCCGGGGATTCAGCGGCGGGCGCAGCGTGGACTCTCGGCGTGGAGCGGGCGAGCACTCGCTAGGGCTCGCCGGAGGGGAGCACTCCGTTTCGCTGGCCCGCGGCAGCCTGAGCTCCAGCTGGCGCGGCGTCTACAGCCCGGGATCCCTCATGGAGGACCCGGGAGAAGAAGAAGCTTCCACCGCTGGCCCGCAGCCAACTTCTACCACGGACCCGGCGTGGACTTACCATCGCCCCTGGAGGGGATCTTCGACCGCCGGCCCTGCGGTCTGCGGTGCTTCTGGCTGCGGCGGGGACTTTAAATCTTCGACCGCCGGCCTGCGGTCTACATCATCCTGAAGCCGCAGTCTCCGGTGGGGAAGAGCCGGCTATGGACTGGCTCTGGACTCTGATCCCGACCACGGGGGGAAATGGAGGAGGACTGGACAATTTTTGTGCCTTCCACCACAGTGATGAATGCTGTGGTGGATGTTTGTGTTAAATTGTTATTGTGTATTGTGTGTTCTTTCTCATTGTATCGCTGCTGACATATTCATTTCACTTGCATTTTATATGCAATGTGACGAAT
The DNA here is from genome assembly GCF_028641065.1 of Leucoraja erinaceus. Lineage (NCBI taxonomy): Eukaryota > Metazoa > Chordata > Chondrichthyes > Rajiformes > Rajidae > Leucoraja > Leucoraja erinaceus. The sequence goes on along the minus strand of NC_073387.1, from coordinate 9,434,131 downwards.
AAACCCGTATTGTATTGTAATCCATTTTTTCCCCTACTTTCTTATCAATTCCCATTAGATTCTGCCACCCACCTGCACAACAGAGGCAATTTAAAGTGGCCAATGAACCAACCATTTCACATGTCCTTCAGACCAGCGAGGAAACTGGTAGACCTGGAGGAAACCATACAAACACAGAGAGAAGGTGCAAATCCACCCAGTCAGCATCATAATTTAGGATTGAGCTATGAGGCAGCGGCTTCATTAGCTGAGGCAGTGGCTCCACTGTACCATCTAAATACTCTCTTCTCAGACTTAACTCTTTGACTGCAGAAGTTTGATTTGGCCACATTGGCTGTGCTGCAGGTGTAGACAACATTGATCACACATCAGGATTGCTGCATTACTGTCAACCCGTGCAGCAGTGAGTTACATGTTCTCTGTGTTTTGCCCACACACGATTGAAATTCACAATGGTGTCAATCATGGCACACTATGGCAGTAGTGACTGTCCTGACATTTTGAAGATGACACACTTGTATGCACTTAACATACTGAGAGTCCACACACAAGAGACCATGTCTAAACCAGAGTACAAACCATAACATGCACCAGTTATTTGTGGGTTTGAGGACATTGAGTTGGAGGAGAGGGATCAGCATTTTTTTTTCCATGCTGTTGTAAGGTCTTCTTTACAAATGGGTTTGTTTTATTTTAAGTGTGAAAAAGCAGTATTGCTTTCGTGTCTAAATTAGTTCTGCTCACAATTTTGCAAAATTGGTTAGAAATAATTTGAAACTATGCTCAAGCGATCAACGTCCATCAAAGAAGCTTCAAAACTGGACCTGTCGACATTTTTCTGTGGGTCAATCAGGGATTAATCAGCTATTAAAGGTACATCCCCATGGCAACCAAACACAACCACACTAACAATAGATTTCATTGAACATAAATAGATGGAAATAAATTCGAGCATCACCTAAATCGGTATGAAAATTCTGATCAACAAGATATTGGAGGATGGTCTTGTGTGTTGGAAGGGTTGGGGAGACAGTATTGGGAGACTGACTTGAGAATGGAGGTGATTCAGGTTGTCTCCTGCAGGAGTAAGAATATGCATGCAATGGAGAAATATAGACAGACACACACACATGAACATAGGTATACACACATAAACATGACCAGGCACATAGGCAAACACACAATTATACCATAACGACCATAAGGAGCAGAATTAGGTCATTTGTCCCAGCAAGTCTACTCTGTAATTCGATCATGGCTGCTCCATTTTTCCCTCTCAACTCTATTCTCCTCCCTTTCCCCCCATAACTGTAGATGCCATTACTAATTATCAATCTCTGGTTTGAAAATACCCAATTTCCTAGTCTCCACAATAAATTGCACAGATTTACCACCCTCTGGCTGAAGAAATTCCTCACCATCTCCTTGCTAAAGGTATGTTCTTTCCTTTTATTCTGGGGTTTTTCTCCCTGTTGCTTGATTCTCCCATTACTGAAAACATCTTTTCCACATTCATTCTCTGTATGCCTTTCATTATTTGATCGGCTTCAATGAGATCCCACCTCATCCATCTAAACTAAAAACGGAGAGAGAGAAAGAAAGCAAAGGTTATCCCTTACTCTCAGTCCCTCTGCTACTCTAGTTATCTGACCAGTTTCACTGTACTGATTAATTTTACTGATTGTATGTCTCGTTGTCACCTTCTCCTCAGCCAACAATGGGCCATTCTATATTTCCTTGAGTAACATCCGTTTTGTTCTGTTGTTGTCACACCTTGCCATTCCATATCACTATTTTCCCTCTCCCCGACTCAGAGTCTGAAGAAAGGTCTCGACTCGAAGCGGCACCCATTCCTTCTCTCCAGGGATGCTGCCTGTCCTGCTGAGTTTTACTCCAGCATTTTGTGTCTAATTTTGTTTCAAAGCAGGTAACAAAGTTGAAACTGATGCTCAAGGTGAGAATAGGCCTGGAGCCATTCTTCGCACTGATGTGATTTCCAAAACAGAGTACATCAGCAAATCTTTCAGCACTAGCAAAAGGAAACACCTTGCAATGTAATGTTACAGTTTCAGGGTCATTTTGATCAAGGCTTTCTGTGGGGAGGTAAGGAGGAATTTTACAATTGTGTTGTGAAGAACGATTTCAAAGAAGTTCATACTTAAAATTATCATGAGAATGGAGCTATTTGCCAGGAAATATGGGTTGCATAACAATCTTGAAAATATAGTAATTGGGGAATATCTGGGAAACTGGAGAAGTAATTGCAGGGGTCATGGCTGAAATATAGGAATCAGCATCAGGCACGGTGATGAAGCCGAATTTTAGTTAAAAATATAAGAAGATATTAAATTGGCTTCTGGGCTAGCTTACAGCTTATATTTTAGTGTCAAATTAGGCTTTCCTCAGGTTGCGGGGTGTGTGAGATAACATTGTCTCCCAAGTGAAGGAGCTAGAGAGATATCTTTGAAAGTAAGATGCCATAAACCAAATGACCAATGTTTATGGGGGAGGAGGCAATAAAGGAAGAGAGAAATAGACAGTCACATCTTTGTAAACAAATGACCTATGTTTATGAGGGACCAAATGACAGAGGAAGCAGCAAAAAGAGCTAGGGTGGTCTATAAAATGATAAAGCAAGTGGCCAATGTTTTTAGTATATCTTGTACCATGTAAACAAAAGGCCTTTGATGTGATGCAATCTGTGGAAACCTTTTCCTGTACCTCTGACATGATTAATGTCTGTGGAAGTGTTAAGGGGACAAAAAAACCCTATTTAAGGCAATGTAATTCTGTTGTTCAGAGAAGGTGGCTGAGCACAGTCAAGTGTCTGTGTTGGCACTTGACTGGAATTCTCCCTCCCTTCCATCGGCCGATGTTAAGTAAAGTTTTGAACTGGTCTACCAAACAGTTTGTGTGGTGTCTGTTTATTAAGAAGCGAACCTGGTTTAGTAGTTAAAATAAGTAGCTTTTTCAACGGAGGTGCATGAAGAATGGAGGGTGGCTAATGTTGTGTCTCTATTTAAGAAAGGTTGCAAAGTAAAACCTGTGAACTGTAGAACAGTGAGCCTATTATCTGCAGTAGGAAAGTTACTGGAGAGGATTCTGAGGGATAAGATACATGCATTTGGAAAGACGGGGTTGATTCGGGATAGTCAGCATGGTTTTGCGGGTGGGAGATTGTGTCTCATGAATCATAGGCAATAAAGATGAAGAATTACAGGAATTACACTGGGATCTTGATCAGCGAGGCACGTGGGCCAAGGAATGTAATGGAATGGAATATTTTATTGTCACAGTGAAATTATTTGCTTGCATACATAAGGTATGCAAATAGTCACCACATAAACAGCGCTGACATTTACAAAGAACCCTTACCGGCTCTCCACACCACACCCTACCCTCACAGCAGTCCCCCCACACCGGGTGCTCCATTGCTATTCCCCCTCCCCACTTACGGCAAAGGGAGGGATCAAATAAGGAAGGAATAGGAGGAATGAAAATTACAATGTTGTCACAGGCCCTTCAGCCCACCGAGTCCATGCTGACAAACAATCACGCCATACACTAGTCTTATCCTACAATCTAAGGACAATGTACACAAGTCAATTAACTTACAAACCTGTACGCTTTTGGAGTATTGGAGGAAACTGGAGCACCCGGAGAAAACCCACTCAGGTCACAGGGAGAACGTGCAAACTCCATAGAGGCAGCACCCATAGTCAGGATTGAACCCGGGTCTTTGAAGCAGCAACTCTACCGTAGCGCCACCGTGCAACCCTCCACAGAAAAATGTAAACCCTCAGTTCAAGATGGCGGCAGTGGACGGAGGAAAAAAATAATGCCAGTGAGCGGGGTCTGAGTCTCACCGCCCGCGTTCTTGGAAGCATTCTGGGAGTTCCGAGGTCAGCTGTGAGAGGCACCTTGGGACATGAAGGCTGAGCGGTGGCCGTCTGAGGTGAGGAACAGCAATTTCACAGGCCAATGTCCAATGAGCGCAGATTGAGGCGTTGGTGGAGTGAGCCACTGGAGGCCCCACTGCAGCCTGGGGTTCCATTCGATCGGGCGCCGCTCCAAATGGTCAAGTGCATGAAACAGATGTGGCCTAAAGTGTCCCAGAGCAGTGGTGGAGGACATGGAGCAGCAGAGCAATGGTGGAGTATCAGGACACCCCTGTATCTCCAAAACAGTGATGCCACCAGGACAATGGGCCTGTCCAGCCAAGTTAAGATTCTACCAGAATTAACAACTGTGAACTTGAATGGCACAAAATGGTGCCAAAGAAAATGGCAACTCTTGCACATTCTTAGATTAATCTACAATCTTACACTCTTGTATTTAAATATGATTATGCTCAACAGTAAAACCCCTGTCCCAGTTAGGAGACCTAAACAGCAACCTCTGGCGACCTTGCCCGCCACCCAAGGTTTCCATGAGGTCATCGGAAGTTTTAGTCACTCTCCGTAATGGTTGAAAGTGGTTTCTGCGTGGTTGAGGCTTCATCTAGGTTGCTGCTGTTTTTTCCATCATGATTAAAACCTGCTTCGACAAAAAATAGGTTGACGTTTTAAAAATCGATAATTTTTTAGTCGCAGGTCTAATCGAAGCTGGTTTTCATTATAGTTGAGGAAGGTTTTCAACATATGTGTGGGAGGTGGTAGGAGGTTGCAGGTCACCTCGACCTTGTTTTTTTTTTTGGGTGGCGTGCAAGGTCACCAGAGGTTGCTGTTTAGGTCTCCTAAGTGGGACAGGGGCTTAAGAGTCAACAAGGAACAGATAGTGTTTCCCATGCCATTTGAAGATGTCAGTGGCTAACGTGGACCATGGGAGAGAGGGTACTGGGTGCGGCAGTATAGGCTGCTTTTGCTGATGTGGCGTCAGGCTTTTGCAGATGGCGCAGAATGCGGGGTTTTTTTTCCGTATGTATTTGGACATTCCGGGCCAGTAAAACATGCTTTTGCCCTTTGGAGGGTTGCCTCAACGCCAGGGTGGCCCCTGTGGATGTCGTCAAAGTATTTGTCTCAGAGGGCTGCTGGGACCACTGCCTTGTGGCCCTTGACAATAATTCCATCCTGTAATATTAGCTCATCGCGAACCAGGAAGTATGGGCGTATCTGGATCGGGCTGTTGTGTTGCTTATCCGGCCAGCCGCGCCGGATGACAGCAGACAGCAATTGTAAGGTCTCATCGGCAACCGGGTGTTCTGCTAGGCTGCTCAAACATTCAGTTGGCACAAATAAAACCTTCATTACTGAGAATCGGTCCTGTTCAGAGATTTGTTGTTCATTGGTTGTACACGGGGCTCTAGATATCGTGTCTGCTATGTGCATGTCTTTCCCTTTCTTACAGACAATGTTGAAATCAAATCGCTGTAGTTGCATCATCATTTGCTGTAGTCGTGCTGGGGCAGCATAGATGGGTTTGTTCAAGATGATGACCAGCGGCTGGTGGTCAGTCCCGATAGTCACAGACTTTCCAAAGATAAAATCTTTAAATTTAGTGCAGGCGAAAACCACTGCAAGTGGTTCCTTGTCGATCTGGGCGTAACGTTGTTCAGTGTCAGTCAGCGTACGAAATATTTATATTTATGGTCTGAGCGCAGGTATATGGGACTAGGGGAGATTATGTGTTCGGCACGGACTAGAAGGGTCGAGATGGCCTGTTTCCGTGCTGTAATTGTTATATGGTTATATGGTTATATGGAAATGGGCTTGAAGTTGCCATCGGTAGTAGTCTGTAGACACGCTGCACCAAGCCCGTACTGGGACACATCGCAGGTGAGTGTCACTGGTAATTTCAAAGCAAAGTAGGCGAGAGTAGGTGCGCTAGCCAGCTGTGATTTGAGAGTGTCAAAAGCTGTTTGGTGCTGCGGGTACCAGGACCATGCCGTGTCCTTGTCAGTCAGTTCTTGTAGGGGGGCAGATATGTCGCTGAGATTGGGAATAAATTCACCCAAGTAGTTGACCATTCCGAGGAACCTTTGTAAGCTCACAACATCAGTAGGAACAGGCATTTTGTTGATAGCTGTAGTTTTCGATGGGTCTGGTTTGAGACCATCACTTGTGAATACATGTCCGATGTAAGTAACTTCTGAAACTCGAAACCTGCACTTCAGGGGATTGAGTTTGAGACTAATGTCTTTTGCACGGTTGAGTACTTTTTTTAGATTGGCGTCATGTTCAGCCAGATTGCGTCCGTAGATACGAATATCATCAACAATGATAGCGCATGGGTACTCTGCAAACAATTGTTCCATAGTGTGCTGGAAAACTTAGCTGGCGGAGTTGATGCCAAAGGGCATTCTCAGAAATTTGTATTGGCTAAAGGTGGTGCCGAACGTAGTGCGGTTGGACGAGTCTGGGTCCAGTGGAATCTGTTCTGTTCAGAATGAGCTAGACCATCAAACGGGCCCATCAGCGGCTGTACTTCCTGAGGAAACTAAAACAGGCCTCATTCCCCACCAACATCCTCAGGACTTTCTACACGGGTACGGTGGAGTCTGTACTCACGTACTGCATAAATACGTGGTACTCCACCTGCAACTGCTCGGACAGGAAGGCTCTGCAGAGGGTAGTGAGGGGAGCAGAGAAGATCATTGGTGTCTCCCTACCCTCGGTACAAGAACTGTTCCAGAGCCGCTGTCTGAAAAAAGCTCAGAGAATTGCTAAGGACAAACTGCACCCCCTCCACATACACCTGGATCTCCTGTCATCAGGCAAGAGATATCGAAGCATCAAAGCCCGGACTACAAGACTACTAAACAGCTTCCTACCACAGGCTGTGAGGCTGCTAAACAGTCACTCTGTACTCACAGTCACTTGATTCTGCAGCTGGCACGACACTTTAATAACTGGCACTGGCCACTCAAATCAGCTGCCCCGGACATTTTTATGATTGGTTTATTGTATTTTAATGTTGTGTTTTACCTGCTTTTAACTATTTATTTATTTATACTGTTCCATCAGGGACTGGATTGTTTTTAGTGTTATTATGTGTGAAACGTTTTAAATTTCATGTGAGATGCTCCGCTATTCCCTGGGAAACGTCTTTTCATTTTGCACTGTACAACTGTTGCTTGCAAGATGACAATAAAGGTTGATTGATTGATTGATATTACAGGACAAAACGAGCTTTTGGCATCCAGAACCAAGAATACTGCTGCGTTGCCTATCTGGGCAGCAACTTCTTCTGTCGTTCGCATTGGGTAGTGCCGGCATTTAAAGGCAGTGTTAAGATCTCTGGGGTCGATGCAGATACGGATCTCCTCCTTGTTTGTCACAACCACCATGGTGGAAACCCAGTCAGACGGGTCAGTAACTTTAGCCATAACCCCCTTGGAGGCCATCCGCTTGAGTTCGGTGTATTTGGTCGTGCATGGCATGCAGAACACGATGTGGCGCTCTGACTACAGGAGTAACTTTGGGATCGACAGCAATGTGGTATTTGATAGGCAATTTGCCAAGCTCATCATTAAACAGTTCTTTGTATTGAGAGAGTTGCTGTTGTGTGGGCCCGTCAGCAAGACAGAATTTGTGGACCTCACGGTTTAAGTAAACCAGGCCTAAATCGTGGCATGCATTGATATTGAGTAAAGTCTCTGAATCTCCCTTAACAACATAACAGGAAGAGCCGATCCTGGACTGACTTTGGACTCTGGTCCTGTCCACGGGGTGGGGGGGGGGGGGGGGGGGGGGGGGGGGGGGGGGGGAATGGACTGGCCAAATTTTGTGCCTTCCACCAGAGTGATGATTGCTGTGGTGGATGTTTGTGTTACAGTTTTATTGTGGTTGTGTGTTCTTTATTATTGTACTGCTGCTGACAACCCAAATTTCCACCGACCCTGATTGTGTGGCAATAAATGATATCTAAATTATATCTAACATGGTACGGTATGGATCTGTTTGTCGATGGTGCACTTTAAATCAGCTTGTCCAAGTGGGTGCAGTACTTCTCACCCGTAAGCCTGAAGTGTCGTGGAGGCCTTGTCAATATGTTCAGCATTACGGATATTTTAAAACTCTCTTAATGATATGACGTTGCATTTGGCACCAGTATCTATCTTCACGATTAAAGGCCAATAGATGGATAGATAGATCTCCAAAATTCAGTCATCCTCCTCCATTGATCTCCCGTGGTCGGGGGCTCCTGAACCTCCTGCTGCCGTTGCTAAGGGCGGCCCGATGTTCAGGCCCGCTCGCCGGGGGTGTTGGAAGTCCGACTTCAGGACTGGAGGACATCGTCCGTGGCTTGGACATCCGAAAACGGCAACATCCAATCAGAGTCCGTGGCTCCCGAAGTCCACAGGCCGCAAATGGTCCCAGGTCTCCGAAATGTTGAAGACAGCGCCAGCCTCGCTGGAAGCTCTACAGACCACAGCTCCGATGTAGTTGCAGCAGGCCCAACACTCCGGAGCTTCCACAGCAATCCCAGGTAAGGCATCACCCGCTTAATGGTGAATCCAGTGCTGTGCCACTGCTGAAGCTTTGGTCCAGTCCCCGGCAGGAAAGACCGCTCCAATCAAGGTGGTAGACCGCGAGGAGGGGGGCGAGGACGTGACTCGGAGAATAGTCGCGTCCTCGCCAGGAAGTGACTGGGAAATGGTTTCCCCCTTGCCCTGCCCCCTTCCCCCACATAGAAGCTAAAGAAACTAACAAAAAATTTAAAAAATATGTAGAAAAACAAAGACTTGTAGGCAGAGGCTGCCTTCAGTGTGGCACCCCTAGTGGATAGCAGACCTGGTATCTGTACTCTCTGAGAGCGGTGCAGGGGATTGCGAGTCGGGCTCTTGGAAGACGTTATCAGTAAATCCATGTTGAAGCAGGTGCAGCCTCGTCCTTGAGGCTGCAGGAGTCACACAGGAATAGCAGCGCCGAGCAAAGTGGTTTAAATTTGTGCAGAAATTACAGGTTTTCCCCATAGGCAGCACAGAATTCACGACCCATAACATGGAAATAGTTGCAATTTTGACAACGAGCTGCAGACCCAGTACGGGGGTTGCAAGGGGAGAGGTCTGTAAGATTAACACTATGCTGCGAACATTGACTGGAGGTCACAGAGTCAGTATGGGGAGACGTTATCTCAGAAATACAACAGGCATGTTCTGCTTGCTCTAGGGTTAAATCATTGTTTCAAAGAAGCTCACCTCACAGTTTGCTGCCAAGCATGCCTCCCACAAGTTTGTCCCGGGTGAGTTAATCCCGTAAACCCCGAAAGCGACAGCGTGCAGCCATGTGTTTCAAAATACTGATAAATTATTCTATTGGTTCGTCGATCTGCTGTAAGCGAGCATAGAACTTAGTCCTTTCAATAATGTAGTTGGAGGGCAGGTCGCACAGTTCTCTGAACTTTCTGATCAAAACCGCAGGGTCGTTGATTGTTTCAGCAGGCACTCTAACCTGGCCGTCATCTTCCAAAACAGCAGGAGCAAAAGTGAAGTTGTCGGCACGATTCATCGCTTCAGGTCTCGTCATATTAAGCAGTTCAGAGGCACACACATCAGGAGGAAGGGGGGTATTTCGATGAACGATGTAAGCATAATAGAAACATAGTAACATAGAAATTAGGTGCAGGAGTAGGCCATTCGGCCCTTCGAGCCTGCACCGCCATTCAATATGATCATGGCTGATCATCCAACTCAGTATCCCGTACCTGCCTTCTCTCCATACCCTCTGATCCCCTTAGCCACAAGGGCCACATCTAACTCCCTCTTAAATATAGCCAATGAACTGGCCTCGACTACCCTCTGTGGCAGAGAGTTCCAGAGATTCACCACTCTCTGTGTGAAAAAAGTTCTTCTCAACTCGGTTTTAAAGGATTTCCCCCTTATCCTTAAGCTGTGACCCCTTGTCATGGACTTCCCCAACATCGGAAGCAATCTTCCTGCATCTAGCCTGCCCAACCCCTTAAGAATTTTGTAAGTTTCTATAAGATCCCCTCTCAATCTCCTAAATTCTAGAGAGTATAAACCAAGTCTATCCAGTCTTTCTTCATAAGACAGTCCTGACATCCCAGGAATCAGTCTGGTGAACCTTCTCTGCACTCCCTCTATGGCAATAATGTCCTTCCTCAGATTTGGAGACCAAAACTCCAATACTCCAGGTGTGGTCTCACCAAGACCCTATACAACTGCAGTAGAACCTCCCTGCTCCTATACTCAAATCATTTTGCTATGAAAGCTAACATACCATTCGCTTTCTTCACTGCCTGCTGCACCTGCATGCCTACTTTCAATGACTGGTGTACCATGACACCCAGGTCTCGCTGCATCTCCCCTTTTCCTAGTCGGCCACCATTTAGATAATGAGTGTAGTCATGTTCGAAAAGATGCCAGCGTTCGGCAATGTCAGAATCAAAGATCAGAGGACTTGGACGACGACACGAATTTGCCATGATTGAGATAAAAAAAGACACAAAATAATCAAAAGGAAATAAAACCTGATTAACATGAATGGAGTGGGCAAGATTCACTCTCTGACACCATGTAATGAGTCAAGTCAAATACACATCAAGATACAACACATATTTATTAAGTGTACATACAGCAAGGATCTGCAGTCATCACATCTCCAAGCTGCTATCCATTTCTAACTAGCGTAAGCAGGCTCTTGATAATATGAAGTACATAGTAGGCAGAGTCACTACTAACAAATACTATAATTGGCTAGTATGAAATAGCCAATCTACATGTGGCTTTCTCTTGCTGAAGTTAATAATCAACTCTAATAATTTGTAATGTTTACAGTACTGCCTTCTGTCCTGCTGGGGCCCTGGTTCCTGATTTTCTTTCCGACTACTGAGAGGGACCGTGGAGAATCCAGTTCCCACAGTCCCTTTAAACTGGCCAGGATTCTGCCTCTTGAACTCCTTTAAGCTTACCTGGTTCATTGGAAAATTGATTATACCATTGTGCAACATTAAAAAAAAGGGAAATTAAAAATATGTTTTTGGGCAGCCATGGTGGTACAGCAGCAGATTTGCTGCCTTACAGCAAAATGCAGTGCAGAGACCCAGGTTCGATCCCGGCAACGGGTGCGGTCTGTATGGAGTTTGTACGTTCACCCCGTGATCTTCGTGGGTTTGCTCCGAGAACTTTGGTTTCCTCCCACACTCCAAAGACGTACAGGTTTGTAGGTTAATTGGCTTGTTAAAATGTTAAATTGTCCAAGTTAGCGATATGCAGAGTACTGGCCTGCCGACTACAAAATTCAGAAGGTTCAGAAGGTTGGGTATTAAAAGGAAATACCATTCTATAGCCCGAAATATCTGCTAGTCCAGCACTACCATAATCCCAAAATTGATCATCAAAGTTTTACTTTATTTCATGTTCAACAAATCTGGGAATTAAAGGCTAGATGGCACTGGTGCAGAAGTGGAATTAAGGCCGAAGGCAGATATGATCAATATCACTCTTGATTCTTGAGATCTGAGAAGCAATCCACATTGTGCAGCGATATACAGATTAACTTTCTCAAGATCAAAAGCTCGACAAGCATGATAAACATTTTTTTTTCCTTTTTTTTAAAATTGTTTTTGTTTATTTTATTAGGTTAATACAGTACAAAACAGTACAGTGGAACCTTATTTTTGGTGCCAACTATGTAATACCGTAATCCATTCTATGTACAACCTCTAGTTTTATGTTATGAGAAGGAAGTAAGCAAGACAAGAAAAAGAAAACAATAGAAAGAGGAAAAAGTGGAAAAATAGATGGTAGAGAGTAGAAAAACGTGAAGTGTGTATATAAAAAGTAAAAAAGAAAGAGAGAAAGTGGAAAGTAAAAATAGAAGAGAAGGCCCCTTAAAAGAGAATTTTTTTAATCTGTATTCGGAGATGTAGATCTATCCGCGTCATGAACTGAAATCAGCAATCTTTACGGTACCGCTGCATCACATGATTCCAAAAAGTCGATGAAAGGAGACCAACTCCTTAAGAATTGGTCATATTTATCTATTAGTCGGAGTCTCATTTCTTCAAGGCGTGCTATGTCCATCATATTCCTAATCCACATTTTAACAGTTGGTGTGGTTGTATTTTTCCAAAATTTAAGTATCAATTTCTTTCCAATTATTAACCCATAATTTAAAAAAACATTTTGATCTTTATTTAAATTGGTATCTTCTCCTATTATTCCAAATATAATTCATTCCGTTTTGGGTTCTATTCGTGACTTGAAAAGCTTTGTAAATATATCAAATATATCACTCCAAAATGTATTCAACTTTGTACATCCTACAAATGAATGTGTTATATTAGCGTTTTGAAACAAACATTTATCGCATCTGGGAGAGACATTTGGATAAAATTTATTCAACCTCGTTTTTGAATAACATAGTCTATGTAATAATTTGAATTGAATTAAATTATGTCTTGCATTAATAGAACAGTTATGTGTATTCATCAAATACTTTTCCCATCTATCCTTGGAGATCTTTATCATTAGCTCTTGTTCCCAATCTTCCCTTAATGCTTCTGTTGAGGGTGATTCTCTATTTAATATATTATTATAAAAGTATGATATTAATTTTTGTGAATCAGCCTTAATATTCATTGCTTCTTCTAAAAGGTCTAAAAATATAGTTTGAAATTTATGTGTATATTTCTTCATAAAGTCACATACCTGTATATATTTAAAATATTGATTATCCTTCAATTTAAATTTTAATTTTAATTGTTGAAATGATAAAAGTTTGCCCACTTCATCCATATCCCCTACTTTCCTAATCCCCAGTCTATCCCATTGTTGATATGTGTTGTCGATGAGAGAAGGTTTGAATGCGGGGTTGTTCAATAGTGGGGTTAGTACTGATAAATTATTTAATTTCAAGGATACTTTTATTTGTTTCCAAATTCTTATTATATTGTGAATAATTGGGTTCTTCTTATATATTATACTATTCAATTTTATCGGTGAGAGCAGGATCGTTCCTATATCGTGCGGATAGCACTCCTCTTTCTCCATTCTTATCCACTCCAACTGCTGAGTGGAACTATCCAGCCAGTACATTATGTTCTTAATATGCACTGCCCAGTAGTAAAACATAGAGTGAGGTAATGATAAACCCCCAACTTCTTTAGATTTGCACAAATGCTTCCGTTGAATTCTATGTGTTCTGTAGTCCCATATAAAATTAGTGATAGTGGACTCTAGTTATTTGAAAAAATATTTTGGAATATATATTGGGATCGCTTGAAACAAATATATTAATTGTGGTAAGAAAGTCATTTTTATAGCGTCAATTCTACCTATCAATGAGAGCGGAAGCGTTTTCCAAAATTTAATCGTATCATTCAGTTTATTTAATAGTGGTATAAAATTGGCACTAAATAATGATTTGTGTCTTCTCGTAATTTGAATACCCAGATACTTGAATTTTGCTGTTGCTATTTTGAAGGGGAATTTTAGTAAGTGTCTCGAATCCTGTGGTTTTAAAGACATAATTTCGCTTTTATTCCAATTTATTCTATATCCTGAAAAAGAGCCGAATTCCTCAATTAGTGTTAATAAGGTGGGTATACTCATGTGTGTATTAGTAATATATAAAAGGATATCATCGGCATATAATGAAATTTTATTCTTTGAGTCCTTGGTGTTATATCCGTGAATATTCGGGTGATTTCTAATCCTTTCGGCCAGCGGTTCTATCATAAGGGCAAATAGCAAGGGTGATAAGGCACACCCTTGCCTATTACCCCTTGATAAGTAAAATTTTGGAGATAGCGTATTATTAGTTAATATTCTTGCCGTAGGTCTATCGTAAAGTATTTTAATCCATCTAATAAAATTCTCTCCCGTATTAAATTTTTGGAGTACCTTGTATAAATACTGCCATTCCACTTGATCAAATGCCTTCTCTGCATCCAGCGTGACAACTGAAATATCTTCATTGTCCTCATTGTGAGAGTACATTATATTGAAAAGCCTTCTCAAATTATTAAACATTTCTTATATTCCACCCAACTTAATCAGTTAGAAGGTCTCTACAGACTCAACATCGCAGGTTCTTGTATAATTGTGGGATTTTTAATCTGACAGATTGAATCATAATCACACAAACCCATCAGTTCAATGGGCATTGGAGCTTTATTGTCAGATGTGCAGATTTTTTTGTATGCAGTTTCATAAAGTATTGCCATATCCCCGATTAGCAAAGTGCACAGAAATAGTCCATTGAGACCTCATGCAAGAGGTGCCAATGTGACAGATCAGTTGTGGTTTGTTCGGTCTCTTTGCAAGGCATGATATGTAAGTGAGCTGAACCACAGGGTGGAACTTATTTTTCCTCACAGTTCAGCTCATCATCTGCTCAAATGAAACACAAAAGTCAAGGCGAGTTGGAAGTCCATTGCTGGATCTCCCTCTCCAGTCACAGACTCATCCTTCAGTCCAGGGAGAGAGCACAGACATGCTAAGCTGAGAACCTAGACACACTCTGCATTCAACAGCAGGCTTTGCAAATAACCATGCCTGGCATTTAGTATCACCCGCTTAGTTTGAATAAAGTCACTCAGCTTGACGTAAAATGTAAACATTGGTTAAGTGATTTCCTTATTTTGTTGGAACAAAGTTTTTAAACTGTTTCTCCTACTTTAAGATGTTTTTGGTTAATGTTTATTTAGTTTTGGAAATTTTTTGTATTAGCTTGCACTCATTTGAACTAGTTCAACCGTTTCTAGTTACCGCAAATGTTAGGAAATTGCTCAAAGGTCTTTGGACAGTGACACACTGTTAAGAAGCCATCTGACTGATCCATGATGAAAATTCAGGTTCCGTCATTCGAGGCTGAATTTCCACCTGTGGACTGCTGGCCTCGGGGAGAGAATGCTCAGACATGATGGTTCAGTTTGGTCAGTTTGGTTATACCAATATTAGTGAACGGTGAATCAGAGCCAATAAAATGCAACCCATTATTAGAATCAAAACAAGCATTAATCAGGTGGAATACACATTCTTTTTGTTTAGTCAATTCTCAATGTTTATAAAATGTATTATATTTTTCCATTGAATCTATAGGAAACAAGCACAGAAGAGGTGTCAGAAGTTATGGGGAGAAGGCGGGAGAATGGGGTCAAGGGGCTGTCCCACTTGGGTGACCTAATTGGCGAGTTTAGAAGAGTTTGAAAAAATGGCATGTTGAAGACCTCTTCGACTATGTTGAAGACCTCCTTCGACCTCCTTTGTCTATGTTGAAGACCAGCTTCGACTAGCTATGACTAGCTACGACTAAAATTGGACCACGGAGAGTGGAGAGTGGAGAGTGAAGACGACCTGCCTTCGATTTCCTTCGAACTCCCGTCGACCTCCCTTCGACTATGATGAAGACAATCTATGACTATCTTTGACTACCCTCGATTACCTACGACTAACATGCCGACCTACTACGGCTAAAAATATGTGAAATAATGTAGATTTTTTCCATGGCAACCTTTTTTTTACTCACAGGCATTTTTTAACATATTGAAAAAAACGCCATGACCTAGCTGAGGCCTCGAGTACATGGGCACTACTCTCAAGCATGAAAGAGAGTTACAAAGACCTCCTATGACCTCGTGTCGACCATGCTACGAGTATGGTAGACTTGAGGGCAAACTCGCCAGTACTCGCGGATTAGGTCGCCCAAGTGGGACAGGCCCTTTAGGAGGGAGAGATAGATCAGCCATGATTGAATGGCAGAATTCTACATCTATCACATGATCTTATCTCTTTTCTCCCTTGATGTCACTGTCCCACTGAGGTAAAATGCTGCTGCACGTTGGTGTACCCTCTCCCCTGTGTCCTGTTTCAGGTGTGACCTTCATCACCGAGGGTAACAAGGTCATTTGAGCACAGGATCAAACGTCCACATCAGCTTCCAAACAATACACAGACACAATCTAAATCAAGAATAGACAAAGTTTATCATCCCTCTGCCAGCACTTTGAAAGAGCTCCCAGTTAGTTCAACATCAGCCTGTAAATATTTATTATTCAAATATATATCCAATGTTTCCAAGTATATATTTAACAGTCTGAGCCAACTTTCTCCCGAGAACCTTAAGGCCAAACTCCATGCCAAAAACCCAAACTGGATGAGTGCAGCAAAGACCATTTTGGAACATGAATCATTGTGAGACAACATGGCATGTTTGTTCTTTGTGATTGAACTTCAACATGATATAAATCTACCTAATATTGTATAATGTTACCAGCAATCTTATACTGTTGGATTAGTCTTAGTTTCCTGAATATATTTTAGCTGACGGAATACTGGCGCACAAATGACTGGAGTCTTTCAGATCTTTGATCTCTCATCACTGGCAGCATTAAATCGAACATGTTTAAGACTGACTAGTTGTAGTACCAACATTCTTCTGCCAGTCCATGTCCATAATGCCAGTGATTTGCATCTGCTCTTTAGCGGTAAAGAATATGCACTGCCCACAATATGATTTAGGATAAAAATTGTACAGCTATTTAAAGTTTTGATTCACACAATTAAATGTAGCTCTTCCCGATAAATGCAAGACAGAGATATAACCCCTGTCTAAATTTCTGCAGCTATATCATCCTGATTGTTCTTTTTGTTATAGGAATATATCTTGATGTTAAAGCAGGAATGCATGCATTGAAAATGCAGTCTTTAAGTTGGTACAGATGCATCTCAAATCCCTTTAAAATTGTTCTACTGAGCTTAAAATGACAGGAAGCAAAACTGCAGCTGGAAAGTCACATTGCTGTTGACATCTGCATTGAACATCTGTAACCAGCTGGTAGCGAAAGCAAAACATGTCCTGCCTATTTACAGAAAGTTTATGATATTCATGTTGTCATCTTAGTTACAAAATGAGCGAGTAATTTATAGTTCAGCATGTAATCAAATTTGATTTAGGCATATACATCATTCATAAAAAAAATAATAAAACAAAACTTTCTGAGAATGGGTATAGAACCACTTGTGACTCAAGATGGTCTTTATCTATAAAATCAGTCTTTCTTTCCACAATCCCTAAAATCTTCAAGTAAAACTTCAAGTAATCCTTTTTCCCCTTTCTCTCCGTCCCTAGTTCAGATTTACTAGTTTCACTGTCCTTCTGATTAATTTTACCTTTATCACCTTCCCCTCACAATAATGAACCGTTCTACATTTCCCTTATCAACGTCTGTTTTGATCTGTCATTTTCACACCTTAACTTTTATTGATTATCATTGCTTTTTGCATATATTCTATTCATTTCTCCATAAGTACCATCTATATCTCTCATTCCGCTTTTCCCTGACTCTCAATCTGAAGACCCAAAACGTCACTCATTCCCAGAGATTCTGTCTGTCCCGCTGAGTTACTTCTGCATTATGTGTCCATGTGTTTTAATTGTGAGTTCAAGGACCAATCCAATGACCTGATCATTTTAGTCAAGCTGATAATCAAGAGAAGGATTGAGAGACCTGCATTGTCAGAAGTCCTATTTCTTGAATGGAACAAAGGATGATCCATGGCAGAGGTCAGGGACCATAGCTTCCATGGCAATTCTGTGTTGGTATTTATACATCACACAACATTATCGAATAACAGATCATGCAGGCATTTAGAATCATAGTCATAAAGAGATGCAGTGTGAGAACAGGCCCTTCAACCCAACTTGCTCACACTGGCCAACATGCCCCAGCTACACTAGTCCTACTTTCCCCCGTTTGGCCCATATCCCTACAAACCTGTCCTATGCATGTACCTGTCTAACTGCTTCTTAAGTGTTGGGATAGCCCCTGCTTCAACTACCTCCTCTGGCTGCATGTTCCATACACCCACCACTCTGTGTGAAAAAGTTATCCTTCAGATTCCTAATTAAATCTTTTCCCCTTACGTTAAACCTATGTCCTCTGTTCCTCGATTCATCTACTCTGTGTAAGAAACTCTGTGCATCTATTCCTCTCAATATTTTATATTTTCCTCTCATGATTTTTTTTTAAATTTAATTAATTATATATTTCATTTGTCAGATTTTGACGTTCATATTTTTTACAATGGTGATCAAACTAAACAAAAAAATAAAAACAATTGCTCGTGAAATAACTTGAAATCACCATCACTATAATTACAAATTCTTTCTCCTTCTATACTGTTTTCCTAATTTTTCTTTATCTCTTCCACCAAATTTCAATATGAGATGACAAATCAATTGTTTGATTTATCTTTCCAGTGTTCAACCATCTTCAATGCATTAATCATCTGTGTAACCATCTTTTTGTTTTAGTCCACTTCCTTTGATTAACAATTTTAAAATAAACTAGACAGAGTGGGACCCGCTGGGTCCCATGTTCACATGGGAGGGCTGGTCCCCCAACGCAATATTCCACCTCCCCACCAATTCCAATATTGGTGGCCAGTGGCGGTGGGAAGAGGGGGGGGGGGGGGGGGCTTACCAGAGTGCTAGTATGGGTATTGTTTGCTGAAGGGACTGGTCTCCAGAGGGCTAGTATGGACATTGTGGGCCAAATGGATTCTTGGGGTGACAGCTCAGTCACTGAAGCCTGATGTGCTGGCAGCTCACTCACGGCTGGTGGGTGAGCAGTTGACTCATGGCTATTCCTTGTAATTCCATTTCAAGCAGGGTGCAAGGCTACCAAATTCAATTGCAGTTTTATGCCACTTCAAGCAGGGTGCAAGGCCACCAAAATTCAAGTGCAGTTTCATACCACTTCAAGCAGGGTGCAGGGCCACCAAAATTCAAGTGCAGTTTCCGACCACTTCAAGCAGGGTGCAAGGCCACCAAAATTCAAGTGCAGTTTCATACCACTTCAAGCAGGGTGCAGGGCCACCAAAATTCAAGTGCAGTTTCCGACCACTTCAAGCAGGGTGCAAGGCCACCAAAATCAAGTGCAGTTTCATACCACTTCAAGCAGGGTGCAGGGCCACCAAACTCAAGTGCAGTTTCCCACCACTTCAAGCAGGCTGCAAGGCCACCAAATTCATGTGCAGTTTCATACCATTTCATGCGGGGTGCAAGGCCCCCCATATTCAAATGCAGTTTCATACCATTTCAAGCAGGGTGAAACCACCATAAAACCACCATAAAACCACACAAAACACCACATAAACACCACACTGACAGTTCAGTAAACATTCGGTGTGTTCTGTTGATTCACAGCTCAGTCATGACCTCTCCCTCCCCATCTTGCAGCGACAGCCACACCCACACTTCCAGGTTTTATAATCCCTTCCCCGCCCACCGGAAACGGCAGCTTTCATGGCGTGATTGATAGGAGAGAGATTCTCAATATTTTTTTAAACACTAATAACACTTTTATTTTTCATTGATGGGAAGAATCCTCTGCACCTGATGTGCGGAGGGGGACTGAGTAAGATGGCCAAAAATCACAGCCATAAGTGGTAGCATTTATCTAAAATCAATATACAGTGCAAACTGGAAGTTGTGCAGTTACCACCACCAACAACTATTTGCGGTGCAGCATTTTAAAGCAGTTACCACCACCACCAATAACCATTTGCAGTGCAGCATTTCAAAGCAGTTACCACCACCAACAACCATTTGCAGTGCAGCATTTCAAAGCAGTTAACACCACCAACAACCATGTGCAGTGCAGCATTTTAAAGCAGTTACCACTGCAAACAACCATTTGCAGTTCAGTATTGCAAAGCAGTTACCACCACCAACAATCATTTGCAGTGCAGCATTTCAAACCTATTACCACCACCAACACCATTTACAGTACAGCATTTCAAAGGAGTTACCACCACCAACAACCATTTGCAGTGCAGCATTTCAAAGCAGTTACCACCACCAACAACCATTTGCAGTGCAGCATTTCAAAGCAGTTACCACCACCAACAACCATTTGCAGTGCAGCATTTCAAAGCAACCACATTTTCATTTTCAAACCACCTTACGGGCATTCACAGTTGAGTAGACATGTGTTCAATGTTATTTACAGCTCAGAGAGATGTGACCCTCTCACTTTCTCCATCTTGCAGAGACTGAGTGCGGCACAACACTTCTGGGTTTTAAAGCCCCCCCCCCTCCCACCAGCAGGGGCAGCAGAGAGAATGTCAACATTTTAAAAACATTAATAACTCTTTTATTTTTCATCGATTGGAAAAATCCTCTTGTCCTGCGCAGCGGAGGGGGACTCTGAGCAAGGTGGCCCAAAATCACAGCCATAAGTGGCAGCGTTTTTTCAAAAATCATGAAACAGAAAAACAGCAAGTGGTCAAGATCTTACTTTTAGTAATATAGATACCTGGCCTAATTCTCAAACCATGAAAAACTGCCAGACTTTGTTGCTAGTTTGTGTACCATTGAGAGACAACCTGATATATTAAGTATTAAGATATGCGACTGCCATTGGTCAGAGCCATCATTTTATTTTTTACATGCTATCTTTATTCTTTTATTTCATCTTTCCTCACCAAATTTGCTTTGTCTTTCCATGTTACCTTGTAAGTAAACTGTGCTTTTAAGTTCTACATGGACCTACTTCTGGTAGAGAGTGTCCTACTGTTCCGTTTAACAACCAGGTCACTGAGACGAATATTCCTATTTATTTTTTTACTCAGGAGGATGAACATAAAGGGAAAATATCAGAGATGTCTTTCGTTGATGGTGCAGATTGCTCGATATAGAGCCATGCAGTTGTAGAGCTCAAAACCAAGTCCTTTAGCCCACCATAGACACATCCACCAGGTGGAGATGGTCCATTTTGAAAACCAGTTGCTAGGACATGCAGCCTTTAAGTATTTAGTGGGTGGTGTGAGGCATAGAGACTAGAGCAGGGGTGGGGAACCATTTCATGTTGGAATGCTGCATTCTAGCTGTAATCTAATAAGGCTGCATCCAAGAAACTTCAATTAGATATTTCAAAATGTACATTATTTTGTAAAAATCTAACTACTATGTACTAACTTCAAGAAAATGAAAAAAGTTGTTAATTCTAAAGTTAATTAACCTTTTAACGACTTTGGTGTGACTGCTTTTTGTGGGAAAGCATTTGAATATTTGGTTGCAAAATGGAGGTACGCAGTTTCAGCTGATCTTCTAGATGGGTATCCTTCATTTGTGACCTTAAGGGTGTCTTGATTTGGGTTAGGTAGGAGAATGTCGATTCGCAGCAATAAGTGGTTGAAAAGCAAGAAAGCATTTTTCGTGCATGTCAAAGTTAACGTACATTCTAGAGTCGCATTAGAACTAAATCATGAGCATAACAGGTGTTAAAATAGCCCTCGTGACTTACTAATGTTTTAATTGTGGCCGTCAGTCGGGGAGGATTACTTCGATAAATCTTCTTTTTTTGGTATTTTAAATGCGTTCATTTTAAGATTAAAATAAAAATAATAATAGACAAACAAAAACATAAATAAAAATAAAATGATTTATTCTACAAAATTTGGATTCATTCAGAAGGCCGCACTTAATGGCCTAGAACGTCGCATGCAGCCTTAAGGCCGCAGGTTCTCCATCCCTGGATTAGAGGGTAGGGTTATGGAGAGTAAGAGATTGAAAGAATGAAAACAGATTGGCAGTAGGATACAGCGTGATGGAAAATTCATGAAATACTTCAGAAGCAATGCAATTTAGTTCAGCACATCTTGAATTAGCCAAGCCCTGAGAAATGACAGCATCTAGCATCTGTTGACCTTCCATCGGATGGGAAAAGGGCCCTTTACTTATAGCTGTATTGTAGCAACATGATTATCAAGAAGTATGTACATGAGTCATTCTTTGGCACAGCAGCACATGTATATTAACAGCAGATGCACCAGTACTGAGGGAATTAGAAGTTTGACACACCACCATGAAGTTGAAAATATGTGATTGATTGGAGGCAAACATTTCTTTCTAGTTTAAAAAAACATATATATATATATATACACATACATATATACATATACATATATACACACACACATATATATATATATATATATATATATATATATATATATATATATACACACATATATATACATACATATATATACACACATATATATATACACACATATATATATATACACACACATATATATATACACACACATATATACATATATACATATATATATATATATTTTTTTTTAACTAGAAAGAAATGTATATGTATATATGTATATTTTATAGCTGAAATTGAATTCCACTATATTGTAATACTATTTACAAGAAGCACAGAGGAAATAGGAAATTTGACTCCTTTAATAGCTATGGATGCTTTGGTCAATCCGTTGCAAGCACCTCTTTTATTACAGTTTCTGTAAGTATTGTCGAGATATTGTTTCAGTTTGTAAGCTTTAAAAGGTTGCTGGGTTTGGCTTGATTCATTTTGGCACTGTTGCACCAAACTTTTCTTATAAGTATCACGGGAGAGCAATGCTGTGCTGTTTGTGTATCAATCACGAAAGCAAAAGCTCAATTTAACTGCACACTGCTGTTGATAATGAAATGTGCTGGATGACATGCGCTTAATTATAAACCTATATTTATGTTTGCAATAACATTTGGGGTGCAGGCTTTGCAATAATTCAGTGATTTACAATAATTAAATCATTCAACATCAACAACAGAGAATCTGACCAAAGGAAAGAGTGCATGTTCACCCGAAGGAAGGAAGAAGGTCCTCGACCCGAAACGTCACCCATTCCTATCCAGAGATGCTACTTGCCCACTGAGTTACTCCAGCATTTTGTGTCTAACTTGAGTGAATGTTCACAGTCAGTCTTAGTCGTTTTTTTGCTTGTTATTAAGTAATGATACACATGAGGAAAGCCAGACTGAAGGAGAGACTGAATTGTCTGCACTGGTCATGGGTTGGAATGACTACTTTGGTCATGTCACAACCATGAATGAATATGTGCTACTGTGGCCAAGAACGGAGTCCATTGGCTGTGTACAGCATTCCTTCCTTGTAAGATAGTATGAATGATAAAAGATTGGAGGTCACCCCTTTTTGTTGCACTAGGGTGGGTGGTGCATGCAAGTGCCTTATAATCCCTGCAATATCTGCTGGGTAACGTCAGATCCTTACGTTTTATCAGCCCATGAAAGAATATCAAGTTGTCCTCAAACTTGGTTTATCGCTGTAAGAAAAAAAAATCCTCTAAGGAGACAATTGAATCACAGAATTTGAATTGGTATATATTTACATAATTGTGTGGAGGTAGGTTGATGAATTATCAAATAGCTTACACAACCCTGAGCGTTATCAACATAGGCACAGAACGCTAGTGCAGGTATCTCATGAAGAACCTTCATAAAACCCTGGTTTGAACATGGATTGAATGTCGTGTCCAGCTGTAGATCTTCATGAGAGAGGGCAAGGGATAGTAGAGGGTAGAGCTGCTGCCTTACAGCATCCTGGTCTCATCCTGATGTTGAATACTTAGGCCCGTACGAAGCTTTCCAAAAAGGGGGGGTAGCACGATAGGATTACAAAAAAAATTAATGTGAAATAGTGTGCGCGCTGCGCGCATCATGAGCGTGAAGCGTGAAGTCCCTCAATGCCAGGGTCCAGGACCCGCTTAAGGGCCCTGGAAGCTCAGGGGTTTTAGATGCTCTCTGATGCATTCTGAGCCTTATTTTGGAGCATTTTTGCACCAAATTTATGACCAATATTTCAGAAATTAACAGGAATCTGAGAGGTAGCTTTCTCACACAAAGGGTGCTGGGTGTATGGAATGAGCTGCCAGAGGAGGTAGTTAAGGCTGGGGCTATCCTAATGTTTAAGAGACATTTGGACACGTACATGGATAGGACAGATTTAGATGGATATATGGGCCGAACGCGTGTGAGTGGGACTAGTTTAGATGGGACATGTCGGTCAGTGTGGGCAAGTTGGGCTGAAGGGCCTGTTTCCACACAGCATCATTCTATGACTAAAAAGTGAAGAAGAAAAATGAATGTAGATAAGTAGAGCAGATTTGAAAGAGGAGTGAAATGTAAAGGCAGAGAGTGGTTTATGGGTGGAAAGGAACATAGGAAAGGAGGGGGGAGAGTGGGCTTGGGCAGATGGGTGAAGGGAAAATAGACACAAAGTGCTGGAGTAACTCAGTGGGTCAGGCAGCATCTGTGGAGAATATGAATAGGCGACATTTCACAAAGTGCTGGAGTAACTCAGAGGGTCAGGCAGCATCTGTGGAGAACATGGATAGGTGACGTTTCACAGAGTGCTGGTGTAACTCAGTGGGTCAGGCAGCATCTGCGGAGAATATGAATAGGCGACGTTTCACAGAGTGCTGGAGTAACTCAGTGAGTCAGGCAGAATCTCTGGAGATTATATTTCGGGTCAAGACCGTTCTTCATTAATATTCAGTGATGTAGCATGCATAGACATTCCTGAATCTTACCCAAAGAATCGTGGGCTACTTTGTTACGATGCTTGCCCTCTCCTATAATGTCTCTGCTGCCTTGGGTGATGCAGGACAGGACACGAGCTTTGGGACATGATGTGAAGCTGTTGCAGTCTGTCCCAGCCTGGTAAAAACCTGGATGGAGTGGATGTGGAGAGGATGTTTCCACTAGTGGGAGAGTCTAGGACCAGTGGCCACAGCCTCAAAATTAAAAGACATTCCTTTAGGAGGGAGATGAGCAGGCATTTCTTAAGTTAGAAGGTGGTGAACTGTGCAATTCATTGCCACAGACAGCTGTGGAGGTCAAGTCAATGGACATTTTTCAGGAGGAGATTGATAGATTCTTCATTGATACGGGTGTCAGAGGTAATGGGGAGAAGGCAGGAGAATGTGTTTGAGAGGGAAAGATAGCCATAGAGTGATACAGTGTGGAAACAGGCCCTTCGGCCCTGCATGTCCCATCTGCACTAGTCCCACCTGCCCACGTTTGATCCATATCCCTCCGAACCTGTCCTATCCATGTACCTGTCTAACTGTTTCTTAAATGTTGCGATAGTCCCCGCCTCAACTACCTCCTCTGACAGTTTGTTCCATACACCTACCACCCTTTGTGTGAAAAACATACCCCTCAGATTCCTATTAAATTTTTTGCCGTTCACCTTAAACTTATGTCCTCTGCTCCTCTATTCACCTACTCTGGGCAAAAGATCAACCATATCTATTCAAATCATGATTTTATTCGCCTCTATTAGATCAACCCTTATCCTCCTGTGCTCCATGAAATAGAGTTCCAGCCTACTCAACCACTCCCTATAGCTCTGGCCCTCTAGTCCTGGCAACATCCTCATAAATCTTCACTGTACCCTTTCCAGTTTGATGACATATTTCCTATAACATGGTGCCCAACTGAATACAATACTCTGAATGCGGCCTCACCAACTTCTTATGCAACTGCAACATGACCTCTCAACCTCCATGCTCAGCCTGACCCGCTGAGTTACTCCAGCACTATGTGAAACGTCACAGAGTCTACTCTTTTCATTACTGGAGTCTTGCCTTAAGTAGGTGTGAGGTGGTGAATTGGGAAGGAGAGGGTGCAGGGTCCATTCTTTGCAGACTGGGGTCTGTCTGTGTTTGTTGGGGAGGGGGTACCAGGGTTACGTTTCTGATTTTCAAACCTGAAGTAAAACTCATTCAGGTAGTTTGTCAGCTGACGATTGTCCAAAGAGTGGGGGGGCTTTCCTCTTATAGCTGATGATTTCTTGCATGCCCTTCCAAACTGAAGAAGAGTCACTAGCTGAAAACTTGCTCCTCAACTTCTCAGAGTAGCTTTCCTTGGCAGCTCTGATTCCTCTTCTCAGCTCTTTATCGATTAGGCTATCGGCTTGATGCATATTTGCCCCCCCCGATCTCGAAATGGAAATGTTACATCTGTATATAATGATCCCTCCCACATCCCCCCCTTCTTTCTGGCAGGGGGACGAAGATGAAGCTGCCGTGGGGTCAGCGGAGGTGGCGTGGGCCCAGCGGGGGTGGCGTGAGCCCAGCGGGGGTGGCGCGGGCCCAGGTGCAGCGGCGTATGGTTTTGGGGTTACAGCCGCTGGATTCAGATTCAACCATTCCCACCCGGCGACAGGAGGATGGTCGCCAGGCAAGCCCCCCCCCCCCCCACCCCCCCCCCCCCCCCCCCCCCCCCCCCCCCCCCCCCCCCCCCCCCCCTATAGAGCCCGGAGAAATGGGCACACCATTATCCCACGGGCCAGATTTTTTTTCCGATTTTTTTTTTTCCAGGATTTTTTCTTACTCTGGTGGAAGAGTAAGGCAACAGGTCAGGCAACATATGTGGAGAGAGAGGGTTAGTGTCTGCCTTTACATCAGAATGAGCCATCTCTGACAGAAGAAGGAAAGACTGGTTTTCAGAAATGATTGAATTCATTTCAGAGTTATGATGGGTGCAATGTCTTTAGTGTTTGCAGTGATGTTTTGCTCTCACACATCTAACCCCTCATCCCCCCCCAACTCTCAGTGGAGAAATCTCAACCAGCAGAAGTAATTACTCACCATCTACCTCATGAGTTCTCACTAAAGTTTTGAACATTATAATCAAATGGCTCGCTTGCCTTCTAAATTCCAGGGCTCTGGAACTGGTCCGCCCTGGGGGAGGAGTTTGTATTCACGTGAGTGTGGTCTTGGAGGGGAGGATGCTCCACAAAGTGCGGAGCATCTTAGATAGTACAGCTCACCCCCTCCGTGACACACTGGGCAACCTGAGGAGTACCTTCAGCAACAGACCGGTTCCATCTAGATGCAGCACAGAAGATCATTTTTCCCTGTGGCTATAAAACTATACAACTACTTCCCCTTCTGCCGTGGGGTAGATGGACTACCCTTCCCCCACCCCAGTCTTTGCACATCCCCAATCCTTTCCATTCATCACTTTAATTTCACATTTCATGCGTCTTGTGTTTTATGACTGTTGGCAGATAAATTTACTTGCTGGGATAAATAAAGGTCTATTGTATCGTATCATATCATATCGTACATAGCTGTGCTTTGTATAAAGATTCCTCTTAACTTAACCCAACTCTTAATGTCTGGTTACCATTCTGATAAATTTAAACTCGTTTTTCAATGGCCAATGTATTCTTCCTAAGGTGTGGTACTCAGTGTTCATTAAATGATCAAAAATATAATTAAGATAAGCAAAGTTGGATGCAGAAGCCCCCTCCCCAAAGATCAATGGATCCCATAATTCTGCAAGGATTCCTTTACCTTTATACAAGGATACAAGGGATTGAAATTAAACTGTAGTTATTGAACGCCTTATTTAGAGCACCATCTCTACACTGTTTCAACTGAAGCGATACTCTGGTGCAGTGCCAAACTCTTACTGCAGACACCTCACCAATGTATACTATATCAGACCTCCCATGCTGAATTCTATCTACAAGGATTTGTACTGGAGATAACCATATGGGCCACACATTAAAATCTAGAGAGGTGATGGCTGGAGGCACGGTAGATTAAAGTTTATCTTCTGTGTATAGAAGGTTTACTTTTATTGGTTTTCTCTTTAAGTCTTCTTCCTATGCCATTGTTATTATCTTCCTTTTGTTTGGTTTCCAAATCTGTTGTTAATTTTGCCTTCTCCCCGAAGCTTTTCTCTCCATTAGCTAACTGCTCTGTATATCAGTCTGAAGAAGGATGCCAACCCACAAATTCATGCATACATTTTGCTCCACAGGTGCTGCCAGACACATTGAGCTCCACCAGTGTTTTGTTTTTTTGCTCTTGATTACAGCTTCTGCAGGCTCTTGTGTCTCCATTTTATGCTCTATCCACTTGCTTAAGATCTACCTCACTCAACCTCAGATCCCAACGAGATGGTTTCTTCCGGTCCTAGTAGTGGTGCCTGTACCCAGTGCAAATGCTCATGCTTTAACCGTACTTTACCCATGCTATTTCTTTAGCCATATATTCACCGGTCCAGTTTACATTACCTGTGCTACACTGCATACAGTTTGGATAATAATCCAGAAAGCCAACTCTTGAGTTTGTCTTTTTCGTTGGCTCTGGCATTATAGAACATAGAACAGTGCAATGTTGGCCCACATGTCCGTGTTGAAATGATGCCAAGTTAATTTAATCTCCTCTGACAGCACATAATCCATATCCCCCTACTACTTGCAAATCTCTGTACCTATCCACAAACCTCTGAAGTGCCACTATTTCATCATTACCCCTGGCAGCACATCCTAGGCAATCACCACTCTCTGTAAAAAACATTCCCTGTACATCTCCGTTAAAAATGTTGTCCCTTTCACCGTAAAGCTATTCCCTCTGATGATCTGACATTTCCACTCTTCAAATGACGTTCTGACTGTCTATTCTATCCATGCCTCTCATAATTTATAGCTGATTGCATATAAATAAAAAAGGCAATAACGTTTATTTAGATATATAAAGGGTAAGAGAGAGGCAAGAGTGGAGCAGTGATAATGGAAATAAAGAAATGGCAGATCAACTGAATACGTTTTTTTGCATCGGCCTTCACAGTGGAAGAAACCAGCAAATTTCCTGAAATTCAAGACAGACAAGGGGGCAGAAGTTAATGGAGTTGCCGCTACTAAGGAAAAGGTACTTGAGAAGCTGAAAGGTCTGAAAGTGGACGAGCAGCTTTGGGCCCCATATCTGAGGAGGAATGGGCTGGCATTGGAGAGGGTCCAGAGGGGGTTTACGAGAATGATCCTAGGGATGACTGGGTTAACATATGAGCATCTGACAGCACTGGGCCTGTACTCGCTGGAGTTTATAAGCATGAGGGGGGACCTCATTGAAACGTACTGAATAATGAAAGTCCTGGATAGAGTGGATGTGAAGTGGAGGTTTCCACTAGAGGACCAGAGGCCACAGCCTCAGAATGAAAGGACATACCTTTAGCAAGGAGTTGAGGAGGAATTTCTTTAGTCAGAGGGTGGTGAATTTGGAATTAATTGTCACAGTTTTTCCTCTCGTTTGTATACTTTCCAGTCATTCACTTTCCTTTTACTCCCCTCTTTCTCCCTTTCCCCTTCACCTTATCTTGCTCCCTCTGGCTTTACTCCTGAAAGATCATCTATCCACTTACCACCACAGGTGTTACCTGACCTATTGAGTTCCTGCACCAGTTTTTTTTTGCTCAAGATTTCAGCATCTGCAATCTCTTATGCCTCTATATGCTCAGCTTAATATAAATTGTACAAGAATAAGTATCTGGTCTATTTCCCTCAGTGTGTGATTCTATGTTATAAAAGGAGTTTAATAATGAGAGGCTTTGAATCAATTACAGGCATCTGGAGCCTTGTACTCCAGCAGCATGTTTCTAATTTGCTCCCAAATGTTCTCTCTCTACCATGTTTATCACAGAAGGAGATAAGCACAGATAAAAACATGTCAGATCTCATTGTTCATTAATAATAATCTAGTGGAAACAAGGAGACGGTAACCTGGTGGTGAAGACACTAGACTCTCCACCAGAGGGACTTCCTGGAATTACACAATGCTCATGCATGCTGCTGGAGAACGCAAAACATCCAGTTGAACCCCACTGCCATAGAGCGACACAGTGAGGAAACAGGCCCTTCGACCCAACTTGCTCACACCGGCCAACATGTCCCAGTTGCTCACGTTTGGTCCATATCCCTTCAAACCTGTCCTATCCATGTACCTGCCTAACTGCTTCTTAAATGTATGGATAGTCCCAGCCTCAACTACCTCCTTTAGCAGCTTGTTCCATACACCCACTGCCTTTTATATGAAAAAGCTACCCCTCAGATTCCTATTAAATCTTTCCCCTTCATCTTAAACCTATGTTCTCTGGTCCTCAGTTCACCTACTCTAGGCAAGAGACTTTGTGCATCTACCCAATCTTTTCCTCCATCACTTACTATTCCGATTGTGGTTGTGTTTTGGGGTTAGTAATCCAACAGCCTGCAGATATTACATCTAAATTCCACCAGAGCAGCAGGCACCATATTACAGTCAGTTCATTAAATAAAGTGGAAAGTGAATGTTAGGTCATATAAGAATTTTAGGTTTATTTTAGGAGGTGTTTGTCTCCGTGATGCCTTTCCAAGCAACATTTTTCATTGTACCTGTACCTTACAGTACTTGTGCATATAACAATAAAGTCTACTTGGACATAAATGTGCAAATTTAAATATTCACACAATTGAGCGTGTGTTTATATTTCATAATATTTGACTGTTTACTATGAGGTATCCATCTCTTCCGATAGGGTTTTCAGCAACTAGTTCTATGACATGTCTTTAAGTTAATGGGTTGCACCACTTTTTAACCAGCTGTAACCCTTCCATTTGTACCTAAAATTATGCATCCTCATAACTTTCATCCACTATTTAAGCAGATTTGCTTTTCAATTTACTTAGAGTCACAGATACAGTGTGGAAACAGGTACTTCGGCCAAATTGCCCACAGCAGCCAACATGTCCCAGCTACACTAGTCCCACCTGTCTGCATTTGGCCCATATCTCTCCAAACCTGTCCTATCCATGTACTTGTCTGTTTCTTAATCATTGGCATAGTCCCTGCCTCAAATACCTCCTCTGACAGCTTGATCCATACACCCACCATCCTTTGTGTGAAGAAGTCACCCCTCAGGTTTCTATTAAATCTTTTCCCCTTCACCTTAAACCTATGTCCTCTGGTCCTCGATTCACCTACTCTGGGCAAGAGACTCTGTGCATCTACCCGATCTATTCCTCTCTTGATTTTATACACCTTTATAAGATCACCCCTCATCCCCCTGCAAGTTCAAGAGAATTCTTCTGATTCTGCGCTCGAAACCTAATTATGAACATTTTCTACTGCATAAGTCAGAATGAAACTCATTATTATTGTAATCACAAGAAACTGTAGATGTTGGAACCTTGAGCAAAAAAAAACCCAAACTGCTGGAGAAAGCATGTCAGACAAATCATGTCAAGTTGAGGTTGTTATGATATACAGAGGGCTATAGAGGGGCACAACGAGAAACAGGCACATAGATGCACACAACACACAAAACATAAATTGTATATAAACTATACACAAATTCTGCAACACCGTGAAAAGATAAACACTGTGAAAAAAATGAGTGCATAGTATTGCAGGAGATGGTCTTCTAAGCATCTGTGACATTTCAGGCCCAGACCCTTCTTGAGACTGAGCAAAGGGCCTGACCTGAAGTGTTGTCTGTCCATTTCCTCCCATAAGCTGCCTGATCTGCTTAGTTCCTCCAGCAGTATATTTTTTGCTCGTTATCATTGTATATCATAGAATCATAGAAAATAGGTGCAGGAGGAGGCGATTTGGCCCTTCTAACCAGCACCGCCATTCACTGTAATCTTAGCTGATCGTTACCAATCAATAACCCGTGCCTGCCTTCTCCCCATATCCACCCCGACTCCACTAACCCCTAGAGCTCTATCTAACTCTCTCTTAAATCCATCCAGTGATTTGGCCTTCACTGCCCTCTGTGGCAGGGCATTCCACAAATTCACAACTCTCTGGATGAAAAAGTTCTCACCTCAGTCTTAAATGGCCTCCCCTTTATTCTAAGATTGTGGCCCCTGGTTCTGGACTTGCCCAACATTGGGAACATTTTTCCGGAATCTAGCTTGTCCAGTCCTTTTATACGTTTCTATAAGGTCCCCCTCATCCTTCTAAACTCCAGTGAATACAGGCCTAGTCTTTTCAATCTTTCCTCACATGTCAGTCCCGCCATCCCAGGAATCAATCTCGTGAACCTACACTGCACTGCCTCAATGACAAGGATGTCCTTCCTCAAATTAGGAGACCAAAACTGTACACAATACTCCAGATGTGGTTTTACCAGAGCCCTATACAACTGCAGAAGAACCCCTCTACTCCTATACTGAAATCCTCTTGTTATGAAGGCCAACATTCCAATAGCTTTCTTCAATGCCTGCTGTACCTGCACGCCAACTTTCAGTGGCCGGTGTACAAGGACATCCAAGTCTCGCTGTACCTCCCTCTTACCTAACCCCATTGAGATAATAATCTATCCCCTTGTTTTTGCCACCAAAGTGGATAACTTCACATTTATCTATATTATACTGCATCTGCCACACATCTGCCCACTCACTCAACCTGTCCAGGTCACCCTGCAACCTCCTAACATCCTCTTCACAGTTCACATGGCCACCAAGCTTTGTGTTATCTGCAAACTTGGTAGTGTTGCTCCTAATTCCCTCTTCCAAATCATTAATATATATGGTAAACAGTTGCGGACCCAACATCGAGCCTTGCGGCACTCCACTCGCCACTGTCTGCCATTCTGAAAAGGACTCGCTCACTCCTACTCTTTGCTTCCGGTCTGCCAACCAATTTTCTATCCACGTCAACACCCTACCCCCAATACCATGTGCTCTAATTTTAGTGACCAGTCTCCCGTGCGGGACCTTAACAAAGGCTTTCTGAAAGTCTAGATACACTACATTCACTGGCTCCCCCTCATCCATTTTACTTGTCACATCCTCAAAAAATTCCAGAAGATTGGTCAAACATGATTTTCCCTTTCATAAATCCATGCTGACTTGGACTAATCCTTTTACTGCTATCCAAATGCCCCATATTACCTCTTTAATAATTGACTCCAGCATCTTTCCCACCACCAAAGTCAAGCTAACTGGTCTGTAATTCCCCGTTTTCTCTCGCTTCTACCTTGAAGTGGGATAACATTAGCTATCCTCCAATCCACAGGAACTGATCCTGAATCTATTGAACATTGGAAAATGATCACCAATGCATCCAATATTTCTAGAGCCACCTCACTGAGGGCCCTGGGATGCAGACCATCAGACCCAGAGGATTTATCATCCTTCAGTCCCATTAGTCTACCCAATACTATTTTTCGCCTAATGAAAATTTCTTTCAGTTCCTCGACTCCCTTAGATCCTCTGTACTCCAGTACATCTGGGAGATTGTTTGTGAAGACAGATCCGAAGTACCTGTTCAACTCTTCTGCCATTTCCTTGTTCCCCATAATAATTTCATGTGTCGGCCTTCAAGGGACCGACATATCTACAGAAGCTTTTACTGTCCTTCTGTACATTCCTGGCCAGCTTCCGCTCGAACTTCATCTTTTCAGCCCGTATTGCCCGTTTTGTTTCCTTCTGTTGTCCTATGAAAGTTTCCCAATCCTCTGGCTTCCGGCTACTCATTGCTGTGTTATATATCTTTTCTGTTAGTTTTATTCTATCCCTAACTTCTCTCATCAGCCACAGTTGCCTCCTACCGCTCTAAGAATATTTCTTCCTTTTTGCAATGATATGATCTTGCGTCTTCCGGATTATGCCCAGAAATTCCTGCCATTGCTGTTTCACCATCATTCCTGCTAGTATCCCTTTCCAGTCTACCTTGACCAGCTCCTCTCTCATGCCTTCATAGTCCCTTTTGTTCAACTGCATCACTGATTTAACCTTCTCCTTCTCAAATTGCAGATTGAAACTAATCCCATTATGATCACTACCTCCAAGCAGTTCCTTTACCTCGAGTTCTCTTATCAAATCTGGTTCATTGACAACACTAAATACAGAATTGCCTTTTCTCCAGTCAGCTCCATTACAAGCTGCTCTAAGAATCCATCTCGGAGGCATTCTACAAACTCTCTTTCTTGGGGTCCTGAACCAACCTGATTTTCCCAGTCTACCTGCATATTGAAATCCCCCATAACCACGGTGGCATTACCTTTGTTACATGCCAGTTTTAACTCCTGCTGCAACTTATACCCTACATCCGGGCTACTATTTTGGGGCCTGTAGGTTACACCAATTAGTGTCTTCTTGCCTTTACAATTGCTCAACTCAATCCACAGTGACTCTACCTCATCAGTCCCTATGTCTTCCCTTGCAAGGGACTGAATTCCATTCCTCACCAGAAGAGCTACCCCCCCCTCCTCTACCCACCTGCCTGTCCATTCTATAGGATGTATAACCCTGAATATTAAGTTCCCAGGCCCAATCCTCCTGCAGCAACGTCTCAGTAATCCCCATAATGTCATGTCTACCAACCTCTAACTGAGCCTCAAGCTCATCTACTTTACTTCATATACTTTGCGCATTCATATACAATACTTTTAATTCCTTACGCATCTCACCATTCACATCGATTCCTATTACACTTGGCCATACTCTCCTATCCCTTTGTGAGCTTTCTTTCCCATTAATTCTGGGGTCATTAACTATCCCTTTACTCCCTTTCCCTTTAACTCAGTCCTTGACTATCCCATTTGACATCCTCCCCCCTTATTTAGTTTAAAACCACCTGTGTCGCAGTGGCAAACCTGCCTGCCAGAATGCCGGTCCCCCACCTGTCAAGGTGCAATCCGTCCCTTTTGTACAGTTCCCCCTTACTCCAAAACAGATCCCAGTGGTCTAAGAATCTAAATCCCTGCCCCTTGCATCAGTTCCCAGCCACACATTCAGGTCCTGTATCTCCCTGTTCCTACTCTCGCCAGCACGAGGAACTTGAAGCAAAACGGAGATAACCACCCTGGAGGTCCTGCTTTTCAGCACCTTTCCAAGCTCTCTAAAGGCACGCTTCAGAATATTCATCCCCTTCTTTCCGACATAGTTTGTGCCGACATGCACTACAACTTCCGTCTGTTGACCTTCACCCTTGAGGATTTTCTGCACATTTTCTGCACACCATCCTCGAATCCCGTCTGCTGCCGTAGAAACTCCTGTCCATACCTCTCACAATGGAGTCTCCAACTACCAAGGCGTTGCCTGATGTCGGCCTCTTTGGTTTTGGCACAACAGCACTTTTTGCTTCGCAAGCTAGTGCGCCACTCAGTGTGTTAACGTCTTCTGTCCTGACAGCTTCTAAGTGGGAGAACCTGTTTACAAGAGGTACAAAACCCAGGGACCTTTGCATTCCATGTTTACTTCCCTTTCTCACCGTCACCCACCTTCTCTCATCCAGTACCTTAGGTGTAACAATCTTGCTGTAGGACTCGTCAAGGAACGACTCAGCTTCTCGGACAAACCCGAGGTCATCCACTTGCTTTTCCAGATCCCCAACACGGTCCTTCAGGAGCTGTATCTGGATGCGCTGCTCACATTTGTAGCAGCCAGAAGCACCAGCGGTGTCCTTGACCTCCGACAGACTGCAAGCATCACATTGAATCAGCTTTCTTGACAGCTCCTTCTTTCGTCTCTCCCTGTTCAGCGTTTTGTGTAGCCTCCTCGCCGAAGACTCTTGAGCCAAAGACAGACACTTCCCTGACTAGGCACTTCCCTCACTGCCGCTCCTTTAGAGCAGTCTTGCTTATATTGACTGATAAATTGCCTAATTTACCAATTTACCAATTTATAAACCAAATTCCTCAGTCTTAAACTGTTTTTCCCCTGTGAATCACCTTCCCCACGGGCTTCAGCCAATCGCTTCTGCTCCCAGCTTTTCTTTTGTTAATGTTTTTATTTTTTTTTTATTAGAAGTACAGTAAATTACAGTAATACACATCACATATATCTTATTACATTTGTTGCACCACTTCGTTTTTCGAGCTTTAAAAAAGGTAGAAATAAAAGAAGTAAGGAAAGTGAGCAAGAATCGTGAAGGTGCAGGAAAGTGTTGGGAAAAGAAAGCCCCTTAGGGAAGAAATTAGAGAAGGAAGTAAAGAAAGGAAATAGACCCTAGAAAGAAAAGAAAAAAAAAGGAAAAACAATCGCTCTATTATAACACAAAACTCCGCAAAAAAGGATATCCCTGCTTTTCTTTGTCGCTGCTTGTTCAAAATCAACTACTCTGCATTTTCTGGCTGCGTTTTGCTGCTCTTTTTTCAACTTTTTCCCCCTCCAACTCACCTCTGACTCGCCTTCCCCATGGGCTTCAGCCAATCACTTCTTCTCCCTGCTTCTCTTTGTCACTGCTTGTTCAAAATCCATGTAAGCTCTGTCCTTGATAGGAAATTGGGAAAAATACAGAAAAAATAGCAAATTACATTTAAGCAAACTGTCTTAACAGACAAGTAGGAACTCAAACAGTTAATATTACAGATGGAATAAGATGGAAATTTGCATGCTTCCTTGAGCCAAATGAAAATAGATATATTCAATTATTTTTAATTAAGTCTTGGCATTCAATTGTTTTGAAGTCATGCAAGAGGGGAAACTGATTTAATTTCCAATCCAAATGATTCACAGTGAATGGAAAATATTTTTTTCCCCATTTGAATAGCATTTTTTTCCTGAGGCTCAGTGATCCAGTTAAAAAACATGATTAGAAATGTATTTATAAGATAGTTGCATTTCAAAATGAAGGCCTCTTTGTATGTAAAAAGCACAATATTTTCATTATGTGTTGGAAGAATGTGTTTACCTCGTGCTTCTGATACGACATTAGTTTTCAGCTAATTGCGTTTACTTTAAATAAAAACACAACAGGGCCAGTATTTAAAAATCTTTGGTTACGATAGTTACTTCAGAAAGTAGCAATAGTGCAAACTGCTGAGAGGAGAGCTAAATTCCCTGTGGCATACTCGTAATGAGGGGAGAGGGGAGGGGGGGTTAATCACATTGCTGTCATTGCACTGGGTTTGTCCACACCAGTGGGAATAATTGTAACTTTACCCAATATTGAGAATTATCCAGATTTGTGACTAAAATGTAGCATCTGAATGCAATATTTGGCATTTTAACCATATGGCCACAATTTAACCATTCTGGCCACATGATTTGTTTATATATAATTAAATGTTAATCTGATCACT
Source organism: Leucoraja erinaceus (assembly GCF_028641065.1). Classification (NCBI taxonomy): domain Eukaryota; kingdom Metazoa; phylum Chordata; class Chondrichthyes; order Rajiformes; family Rajidae; genus Leucoraja; species Leucoraja erinaceus. Next base: position 9,397,532 of record NC_073387.1, on the reverse strand, counting down.
TGCCAGGCTTTGTCCTGCCCCTCCTCTCTTCCAAAACTTGAGCTCTCAGAGAAAACTCACACTGGTCATGGGGGAATGTACAAACTGTGTACAGACAGCACCCATAGTCAGGATCGAACCCGGGTCTCTGGCGCTGTAAGGCAGCAGCTCTACCGCTGCGCCAGAGTTGATTTGTTCATGCCAATATCCTGAGTTCACTAACCTAGGATTCTTGCCTGGCATCACTGATATAATCACATTGGGCATCCGTGTAGCCCAGGGCACAGATATGTCCTCAGTATCTGCATCTCAGCCTATCTTCTGTGCCCAAGATTACAAAACACCCTCAATGCCTATGATCAGAGATACCTTCAAGTGCCTGTGTTCACTGACCCAACCTCTGTGCTTGGAGGGTGGGACAGGGTGGGGCGTTTGCCTTCTGTAAGCTTTGTATACTTATTTAAACTAAGCACGATCTATCGCAGCTGAGATTTCACTGGAGGGTTGCAATCTGTTCACGTTTAAAGATGCCACCTAAAGGGACACTTCCCTTCAGCTGTTGGTGGAAACCGGAGCACCTGGAGAAAACCCACACAGGTCGTGGGGAGAATGTACAAACTCTGTATAGAAACAGGCACCTGTAGTCAGGTTCGCACAAACCTGTGATCTCTGGCACTGTAAACACAAGGAGGTCTACACACATCATATCGTCATCAAAATATCAGACATTCATACCCTAGGGACCATCTTCAATAATTTTTGAGTCATAAGACACAATTGGAACACTCTGGAACACCCTGCCGTTGCACACCAGACAGGCCCCCTCACTGTCCATCTTCAAATCCAGTGTTGAAACACATTGGTACTCCCTGGATTTTGACCATGCCAGAGACTTTGGTTCTGTTTTTGGTGTTTGTGAATTTTTCTTTATTTTCGGGACATATCTTTTCAGTACTATTTCTTTTGATTGTTATTTTGGACGTGTGTGAACCAGCTTCACAATGATTAGTGATGAACAGCACTTTGTTGCAGCTATGTTTGTTTTTAAAGTGCTCTATAAATAAAATTATTATTATTATTATTATGCAAAATATTTTTAAATGTATAAAACTAAGTTAGTTTCCAGTTGTTTTTAAATCATTCTCTATTTCATTATTATGTTGGCTCAAATGTTCTTATTCAACCCATGAAGTATAGCCTGACAGGCAAGTCCTACCACCTTACTGCAAGCAGCTCATGACACAGAACCACTGAGGTTTTCCAACATTTTCTGATTTTGTTGCAGATTTCCAGTATCTACATTCCTATAGTTTTTTTTATAAGAAGGTGTTTGTGCTAAAGAGCAGCTGGGAGACCTGTTTAAGATACATATGGAGAACAGTGGTCTTTGAAATTATGAAGGGCCATGATGGGACACACATTGAGAAAATGAGGCCACGAGTTGGAATCTGAAACAATACCTTTAATTTAATCTGGGGAAATTTGAGGGAACATTGTGGTGTGATATCATGTGGAAAATTGCTATACATGTTCAACAAATCTTCTAACAGCTCATATGGAAAATACGGACTGATTCATACAGCACAGAGACCATCTCCTGTTTATATCATTTTTAGGATGCAAAACGACACCTTTGTTGACACTCTGGAACACCCTTTCTTCCAGACAGGCCTCACTGTCCATCTTCAAATCTCATTGTCACACTTTGTACTCCCTTATTTTGACCATGTGAGACTTTGCTTCTGTTTTTTGGTGGCTCTTGGTAATGATCACTTTGGGGACAATTGTGACTATTTCTTTGGATTGTTAGCCCTGGGAACAGTTAAATTTTTTGTCAATGTGGAAGTGATGTATTAGCACTGTGTTGCAACTTTTCTTGTTTTTAAAAGTGCTCAATAAATACATCTGCAAGGTCACTCATTGGATTATTATGCAAAAGCCTCAGCAAAGAGTATAAAACTAAGTTGCGTTTGCAGTTGTTTTTGAGATCATTCATGTTTACATTATTATGCTTGGCTGAAATGCAGGAAATTATCTTGGAATGAAGTATAGCCTGACAGGCATTCAGTGCCTACCATGGAGTGACCTGACTGCATGGAGTTCCTCATGATTCACTAAAACCACTGAGGAAATACTGACCTCTTCATTTTCTGATTTTGTTGCAGATTTCGGAGTATCTACATTCCTTAAATGTTTTTTACAAATTAGGTATTTGTGCTACAAGATAGCTGGGATACCTGTTTAAAGATTTACATATGGAGACCTCTTTACTTTGAATCTCTTTAGGGCAGTATGGGACCCACATTGAGAAAATTGAGGCCATTTGGAATCTGAAAATATACACAGATATTTAATCTGGGGAAATTTGATTTAACATAGTGGCAGGAGTAGGCCACTGGCCATTAGCTATACATGTTAACAACCCTGTTCCTGCTCATATGGAGATATCCCATGTATCTGCTTAGCCCCACAGAGCTCTACCTAACTCTCTTTTAATACATCCAGTTAAAAGGATGCAAAACGACCAGCCTTTGAAGCAAGGCTTGGCATATCTACAACGCAGCTATGTCACATAAAAATTAATGATTTTGAAATGAAGGAATTGAAGAATACGAGCAAATTGGTAGATGACACAAATCTGGGTGGCAATGTGAACTTCTTCAGATATAATAGCCTGGGCTATGAGTTATGCTGGGAAATGTGGTTAGGTTTATTATGGTGCCGTTTTCCTGCACTTTGTTTCCTGTCAGCCACAATTTGACATCCATGTCAAGTACCCTACTCACTGGAAGGATGCGCTCTAATTTTTCAATTAAACTCATATGGGACCATATCAAAGGCTTTCTGAAGTTGCGATACACTACATCCATGGCTCTGCCCTTGAGATGCTACCAGTTTTACAAATCACAACATTGGCTGAAGATGGTCAGGATGATTTATCTTTCGTAAATGGTGCTGACTTGGAACCCTGCATGTTACTGCCTCCAAATGTGCCGCTATTTCATCTGGTTATATGGAGTGAGGCATCTTCTCCAAATGTCAGGCTAACTGGTCTAAATACTGACCCTCTTCATTGCCACCTTTCTTAAAAACTCGGAATAACTACAAGTCCCTTAAATGTAATGATCCTGAATTATTATTACGTGTGGCAAAATATTATATACCAATTTAAAGTTTTAAAATATTAGATATATCTTTACTATGTATCTCTTTACAGTATTACAATTGACCTGGGGATTTATCAGCCTTCAAAATATCAGTGCATCCAACACCATTTAATGCCTTTAATGTGAATTTCCTTGCAGTTCCTTCATCACCCCAGATCCATTGCCCACCAGTACTTCAGAAAGATTGTTTGTGTCCTCCTTTCTCCCCATACTGTCCTGACTTCCCTAGCCAGCCACAGCTGCCACTTACTCTCTTTTTATTCTCCAGTTAAAGGCCTCCACTGCCTTTTGGAATGAAATGATGCTGGGAATGCATCTTTACATTATTCCCAATGATTGAGATGAAAGAATACAAGATACATTAGCAAATTTGTCATTTGGACCCCTCTGAGTCCAGTGTGAACTGTGAAGAGAAAGCTATGAGTATGCAGGATAACTTGGTTAGGTTGGATGAGTGGTCCCGTTAATTCCTGCACTTTGTTTCCTGTCAGCCAACCAATTTTCTATCCATGTCAGTACCCTACCCACAATACCATGCGCTCTAATTTTTCCCATTAAACTCCTATATGGGACCATAGCAAAGGCCCCCCCCCCCCCCCGATCCAGAGTCAAACATCCAAGCCTCTCCCTGGTCCATTTTACGATTGTCCAGCGGCCATTTTAGCCACGCCGGGTGGTGCATGAGGTTTCGTAAACCAGGTGCCGGTGCTAGAGCCCGATCCTGTGCGCTATCGCAGAGTCCCTATTTCATCTTTTATAATTGGGGCAGTGATTCCCCAATGTCCCCGCTAACTGGTCTAGCTCTTCCCCCGCAACTCGGGCGGGGGAAGTCGCCGTTGCGAGAGCCCTGAAAAGCGATAACCCTCCAGGGACCCTCGGGCTCCCAGGAACCGCCCTCCACAGACCGGCCGTTTGAAAATGATCCCAATCTCCGGTCGGGCCGCAGCAGATGCAGCAGCAGCAGCAGTACCCTGCTCCTCCACCGCTCCACCCGCTCCGGGGGATTTATCAGCCCCGCGACGGCGACGGTGAGTCGTCGGAACCAGAGTCCCCGGTCTCTTCCTAATTGGAGGCCTGCTCCTCGTTGTCAACCTCAACGATCCTCGGAAACCCGACGAGAGAAAGGTCGGGTCTCCCGTGCAGGAAGATTTAAAAAGTTTCCTCCCCTCCCCTTGTCAGCCACCCCGCCCACACACACTCTTCTTATTCTTAACAAAAAAAACTACATAAAAACATAGACAAAAAAATAAAACCGGACAGACTGCAGAGGCCGCTGCTGACGAGATTCGCGCCGCCCACCGGTAAATTCCTGCCATTACTGTTCCACCGCCATCCCAGCTAGGGTCTCTTTCCAGTCATCTTTGGCCAGGGCCTCCCTCATGCCTTCATATTCCCCTTTGTTCAACTGCAATACTGGCACTTCTGATTTTACCTTCTCACTCTCAAATTGCAGATTCATTCTTATCATATTATGGTCACTAACTCTAATAGTTCCTTTACCTTGAGTTCCCTTATCACATCCGGTTCATTACACAACACTAAATCCAGAATTGTCTTCTCCCTGGCTCCAGTACAAGCTGTTCTATCTCGGAGGCACTATAAAAACTGCCTTTTTTGGGGGGTCCAGTACCAACCTTATTTTCCCAATAAAGAGGGAAGAAAATTAGACTTTATTACCTTCCATCACAGTGAGGAATGTGGTGAATCTGCCGTGGTGGATGTTTATGTTAACTTTTATGCAGTTGTGTATCTCGTTGCTTTTTTTAGTATGGCTGTATGGTATATCGAGTTTCACTGTACCTTAATTGGTACGCACGACAATAAACTGTCCGTTGACCTTTGATCTGCATATTGAAATCTCCCATAACCACCGTAGCATTAGCTTTATTACATGCCAATTTTAACGCCTGATGCAACTTGCACCCTATATCCAGGCTATTGTTTGGGGGCTTGTAGATAACTCCCATTTGGGTCTTTTTAACCTTACAATTTCTTAGTTTTATCCACAATTACTAGACATCTTCTGATGCTATGTCACCCCTCGCAAAGGACTGGATTTCATGCCCCACCACCTCTGCTCACCTGTCTGTCTTGTTGATAGGACGTATAATCCTGAATATTCAGTTCTCAGCTCCGATCCTCTTGCAGCCATCTCTCTGTAATTTCCATAACATTATGCCTACCAATCTCTAACTGAGCCTCAAGCTCATCCACTTTATTTCTTATACTTCTGCAGAGTGTAGGCGATATAGAGTGGATGGGGGCGTTCCCTCCTGCCCCGGCGCTGATGGCACGAACTCCCCGGGCACCGTGCGTGGCGATCCGTAAATGAACTTCGCTGAGGATGAGACCAAGTCCTCCTTAGGCACAGTTGGGATGCCCAGCAAGACCCACAGCAGTTCATCCATCCTTGGTCCTCCACATGAAGGAGCCTGGCAGCCCGTTCCATCTGGCTGAGCCCGTAAACTTGGAGCAGGAGCTCCTTAAGGCCGAGGAGTTTCTCAGTAGCCGGGGGGTCTGCGATGAACTGCATGACCTCTCCGGCCGTGTCCTGGTCGAGGGCCCCCACCAGGTAGTAGTAGCAGGTGTAATCTGCTGTAATGTCCCGCAGCTGGAATAATTGGGCCTCCGCCTGCTGAAACCAGACGTGAGGCCGGGCGGTCCAGAAGGTAAGTAATTTCACAGAGACCCGGTCGAGAGACAGGGCCTGGTCGGCCTGTGAGGTGGACGGACGGGCGGCTCTGTCTTCTGCCTCCATTATGACAACAATGGAGCGTCGGGGTCACCAATGTAGCGCGATGATAAGCCCGAAATGAAGGCGAGGAGCCAGGTGTTTCGGCAGGTATTTTATTCACTGTTGTTCTCCTGACCAGACGAGTCTGCAAGAGCGAGATTGCACCTAAACCCCCTGCCCTTTATCCCTGTAGCTAAGGGCCGCCCCCGGACTAGTCCATTCCCGTGCCGAGGGGTTCGATAGTGGAAATGGCCCAACTCTTGGGAGCCGCCTCAGCACATTCATATATAACACTTTTAATTCAGTATTCACCTCCCCTCTCACACCGGCTCCTATTTCACCTCACCTTACTCTCTTACCACTTCTTGAACTTTCCGTCCCATTAATTTGGGTTTCTTTCGCAACTTTTCCTGTACTCTCTTTGCCTTTAACTCCATCCTTATGCTTCGAGTTTGTCGACCCCTCCCCCTGGCAATTTAGTTTAACCACCCCCCCCCCCCCCCCCCCCCCCCCCCCCCCCCCGTGTGTAGCACTAGCAAACCTGCCTGCCAGTCTGTTGTTGGTCCCCCTCCAGTTAAGGTGCAACCCGTCCATTTTGTACAAGTCAGCTCTATCCGAGAAGAGATCCCAGTGGTCTAAAAATCTAAATCCCTGCCCCCTGCACCAGCCCCTCAGCCACACATTCAGATCCCCTATCTCCCTGTTCCTGCCCTCACCAGCATTTCTTCTTCGTCTTGCGAATGAAACATAAAACAAAGGAAAAGCTAGATCTCAAGCCGGATGTTGAGCAGCCAGGTTGTTGTCTCTGCGTCAATGTCTGCCAGGCCCTGAGCTCCATTTTGTGGGTTGTAGAGCGGGCACCCAGAGATGACATGGTTGGCTGTCTGTTATTTTGCTCCGCGTTCACAGGCTGGGCTCTGGCAGAGCCCCCATCTCCACATGCTGGCATTGAAACTCCCAACTCCAGTACAAAGTCTGTTGAGCTTCACCCATGCTCCACTGGGGAGGTCAGAACCTGGACAGCTTTTATCTGGTGAAGAGATGTAGCTGTGTAATGGAGATGAGGTTGCCTTCCACTCCTGTGACCACGTGATGGCTATCCAGTGTGCTTTTGTCTCAGTTGGCTGGATGGATGCTAGGAGTTGTTTTCCATGTGGAGCAAAGGGGTGACGGGGCTTCAGTCGGGGTGGCCTCTGCTATCTGCTGATAGCCTGATGGAGGAGGTGATCTGGGTCCATGGCTCAACGAGATAGTGCCAGAGTTGCTGCTTGCCTTCGGATCCCTGCAGGTGGAATGCCTGCAAGTGTAGGGAGCTGCTCGACTGGAGTAGGTTGATGGCACCCAGTGATGGTTCGCAAGGTGCTGTTCAGGCTCGTGTCTACCAGGCTAGTATGTCTACTTCTATTCCATACGGGTGCACAGTACTCAGCTGGGGCATACACAAGAGCTAAGGCAGAGGTGCGAAGAGTTGATGGACTAGCTCCCCAACTTGTTCCCACCAGGCGTTGGATGAGGCCTTGTTGCTGAGACCATGACCTTGTTGCTGAGACCAGCCAGGTGTTGACGAAATGTAAGTGACCTGTCAAGCTTTACGCCGAGGTAAGTGTGTGTTTGTTGGAGGTCCAAGCGCCTGTAGTTAACGAAGACAGCTAGCTCTTGCTTGGCTTCCTTGTTGTTTAGATGCACGAGATATTGGAAGCAAACCAGAGATAACCACCCTAGAAGTCCCGCTTTTCAGCCTTTTTCCTAACTCCTAAACTCATGTTGCAGAACCTACTTCTTCTTCTTCCCGACGTCGTTTGTGCCGACATGTGCAACCACTTCTGGCTGCTCCCCTTCCCCCTTGAGGCTGCCAAGCAATCGGTCCGAGACGTCTCGTACCCTGGCACCAGGGAGGCAATGTACCATCCTTGAGACTAGCCTATTGCCACAGAATCTCCTGTCCGTATCTCTCACTATTGAGTCACCTACCACTACGGCATTACCTGACATAGGTCTCTCTGGTTGAGCCTCAGTGCCAGGATTTGATTGAAAGACCTGTCCACCGCTCAGGCTGGAAGTGTTTTCCGTCCCAACAGCTTCCAAGAGGGTGTACCTGGTTTCAACAGGTACAGCCACCCTGGTCTCCTGCACTCCACGATTACTTCCCCTCCTTATTGTCACTCACCTTCTTCTTGCACCCTTGGTGTAACAAACTCATTGTTGGTCCTGTCCAGGAAGCTCTTGTTTTCCCGGATGGTCCTGAGATCATCCAGCTGCTGCTCCAGTTCCCCAACACGGTCCTTCAGGAGCTGCACCTGGACACAATTTCCACAGGTGAAGTTGTCAGAGGCACCAGCAGAGTCCCTGACTTCCCACATCCTGCAAGTCACACTTCAACAACTTGCCTGCCATTATTTCAGTAGACAAATCCCAATTGGTTGTGCCACTCACCTTCTCTACCTTCAAGTGGAGTCTCCTCGCCGAAGACTATCGAGCCAAAGACTCGCTCTTTACTCACCAGGGCATTTCACCTCAACAAGGCTGGTCTGCTACATCTGCACTTGTTTTCATCTGCTACCTAATCAACTACTTTGAGCTAGTTTGTAAATTACTTGAACCTGTGCCTTTGAAGCTCTTTTTAAATCTCCGTTCCCTCTGATCACCTTCTTTCAGCCAATACTTGCTCTCGCTGCTTCTGGCTGCTGCTTCTCTCCGAACTTCATGGTAAACGATGGTTTCAAGAAACAGCAAAACATTTCAGTGCAGTAAAACCTCAATTGTCAGTGGCTTCTCCATTATGTATTCCAGCATGTGAATTGAACATTAAAATAGCAGTCAAGTGCACTTCATATATCACTGTGGCTGCTTTCTGTTCACGAATTGCTCAGCTGCAGGTGAGAACGTCTCTTGTTGTCACTATCTAGCAAAAGGCAAAGCTGTTTGGAAACATATGTGACCATTCTGTTCATGTACCCTAAGGAACATCTCCTGGAGTGTTAATATGCTGCAGCTACAAAATGCGATGATGGGCAAAATGGTGGACGTTTTCAGATCTGGCTGGGAGTGAATATCCATGGGGATTGCTCACTAAATGTGCAGTTGTGGAAAAGTGTTAAAACCAAGCAGGGGATCTATCCCTTCCCTCGCAACCTTTGGATGTCTTCCAAAACATGGAAGCAACACTGTCATTTTAAGAGTATACAGTATACTTAATTGGAGCAAGCTGTACTAAATGGACGACTTCAACTGGATCGCTGGGAGAAAATGTGCCGTAAAAACATCAGGAGGCTCCATCAGCTTGTCTGTTGCCTTTAATACATCATTATTACAGCGTCACAAGTTCATATAGCACAGAAACAAGCCTTTTGGCTTATTGTGCCCTTGCCGAACTTTGATTGATCCCATTTTCCAACACTTGTCTCGCAGCCTTCTTTGCCATTAATATCTCAAGTTCTTGTCCAGGTGCTTCTCAAATGTCGTCAGTCTCTAACTCCACCTCAGGCAGTCTTTCTAGATTTCAACTGTCTTCTGGGTGAAAATATTCTTCCTCAGATACCCACTGAACCTTTCACCCCATCCCTTAAACCAATGCCCTTTGCTTATAGATATCTCTGCTTCAGGGATAAGTTTCTTGTGTAGGAAAGACCTGCGGATGCTAGTTTAAATCGAAGGTAGACATAAAATGCTGGAGTAACTCATCATGACAGGCAGCATCTCTGGAGAGAAGGAATGGGTGACGTTTCAGGTCAAGATCCTTCTTCAGAAAAGATTCTACGGAAAAGTTTCTTACTGTCTATTCTGATGCAGACCTGGAATTATTGATGGAAAAGGTGGATGTCCTCAGCATGGCCATGCATGCTATGAGGCCCAAGAAACCGTAGAGGGCAGATTTAATCTGCTGATAACACCATTACTGCGCACACACACAAGTACACGCAAGCACATAGAAGTGTACACACGTACATAGACATGCACACACACACTTACCTTATACATCTCATTACACATATCACACCTGCCATCTCATCAATCAGGGGATGCAAATGAATGAATGAATGTATGAATGAATGAATGTATGAATGGATGATTGAATGATGAATGTATGAATGAATGAATGATTGAATGTATGATTGAATGAAATGAATGAATGAATGAATGAATGAATGAATGAATGAATGCATGAATGAATGAATGAATGAATGAATGAATGAATGGATGAATGAATGCATGAATGAATGAATGAATGATGAATGGATGAATGAATGAATGGATGAATGAATGAATGAATGCCTGAATGAATGAATGGATACTTTATTGTCACATGTGACAAATTACAGTGAAACTCTTTTTTCTGCATACCCAAGGTATGCAAAGAGTCACTACATAGAGGGCGCCGACAATGTAACAAAGTATCCCAGCCCGGGTCCTCCTTTGTTCTTCTCCCCCACCCCCCTCCCCTCTCTCACGGCAGTCCCCATACACATATACACATATCTTCATACACATATATTCTGATCAAGTCACCAACTCTTCCATCTTCCATGAGAAGGGCTAAGTAAAAGGATTCCCTGACCATGATTACAACCTCCACTGATTGGTGGAGCCTGTTCTTGTGCGCATGAGAAAGGCAGCATAAGGCCAGTAGATCAAACCTTAGAAACAGTAGCAATATGTTCACCTCTGGTCCACTTGCCCCCATCCCACTGATCCCTCACCAACAAGAAGCACAAACTGGAGTAAAGAGAAGGTGACAAAAGGGTTCAGTGTAGCATATTGAACCATATCCATGAATGAATTTTGCAGAAAAGTAAGCAGTTATGTAAAATAGTTATGTTGAATGAAATAAAGTTATTCCAATTCACTTCATTCTACTCCTGCAACAGACCTCATCTTTAATACACTCTACATTCATCCAGACCTGCAATGGACCCCAACTTTACTACATTTTATTCTCCAGAGATGCTGCCTGACCCACTGAGTAACTCCAGCATGTTGCGTCTCTCTTTAGTTGTGTAATACATATTGGTACTGATATATTATGTTCAAATGTACCTAGAAGGAGTGAAAAATGTGTTTTTGCATGCTATCCAGGCAAATCATATTATATGTCACACAAAAGAATGCAGAATATGACGTCACAGCTACAGAAAAAGGGGAGATTAAAAAAAAATAATGCAAGGGCCACATTGAGGTAGATTGGAATATTGGGAACTCATTCCTACCAGGTGAGGTTCGTACAAGTGTCTGATAAATCATAGACTTGATGTCACCCTTGCATGTTCTGCATAGTTATTGCATATGTATGTCATTGACATGGAAGTAGCTAATTTAAGATCGAATTATGTGCCATCAGCTCCATAAGATCACAATTGTATTTTTTAATTGATTTGACATGATAAATAATTTGCATAGGGCTTAACGAACACACATTGGGCTTAAATTTCTAGCCTTATGATTCTGCTTGCAATAAAGTTTAACGTTAAAATTTTAGTTTAGTTTAGAGATACAGCGCGGAAACAGACCCTTCAGCCCACCGAGTCTGCGCCAACCAGCGATCCCCGCACACTAGCACTATTCTTCACACACGAGGGACAATTTACAATTTTACTGAAGCCAATTAACCTACAACCGTGCACGCTTTTGGAGTGTGGGAAGAAACCGGAACACCTGGAGAAAACCCACGTGGTCACAGGGAAAACTCCATACAGCCAACACCCGTACTCAGGATCGAACCCGGGTCACTGGTGTTGTAAGGCAGCAACTCTACCGCTGCGCCATCATGCCGCCCCTAAATAGATAAATATTATGCACTATATTAAAGTAAATTCAGGAGAAGTATTTTCACTCAACAGAGTGGTTTGAATGTAGAATCTGCAAACACAGGATGAAACCTTAATGCTAAGATTGATCAATGTATTGGGGGGAATTGGGTAGATGGAATAAAAATAAGAGAATGGTGATATTTGCATTTAACATGTTGTTAACACAGAACATAAATACTCTGCTATAAATTATGTGACCCTACTTGGCATACAGCACTAGAATGGAACTACACAAATGTTTTTTTTCCTTTTCACAAACAAAAGCAAAGATATAGTAGTAAGGAGAAGTGATAATAGTGACATGAGAAACAGAAGTAGATTACAGTCAGAAAGATGCTTGTGACCAGTCTATCATTCAGTGAGATCACGGATAGTCTATAATTCACTCCAACTCAATCCTTTAATCCGCTCCATTGTCCAAAAATCTATGTCTTCAGCAGGTATTTGGAAAGGTACTTGAGAAGTGACAATAATTTGCAGGGGGAAATTGAACTGTTGTTTTGCTCTGGTAAGATCAATTATAGACGTTGGCTAAACAACTTGATTCATGATCCATGATTATCTGACTATAAATCAATGACTGAGCACACACATCATCTGAGCTAAAGTCCAAGGATTTATCACCGGCATAGAAAACCTCTCTCCACATCAGACCTACAATATGAACACCCAGTGAATATATTTTGTCATATTCATGGATAATATCTGGAAGTTAAGGAGGACCTACATCCTGTGTGTGGGTTCTGAGGTGACTGCTGAGCCAAATGTTGATCTACAGACCCTACCACAGGTGGAGCAAGGAGATCTTCATGGGATGGATGCATAGATTAAAGGTGACCACTCCATCTGTCATTTGCACATGCTCACAGCAAGGGCAGCACAGTGGCACAGCTGGTAGAGCTGCTGCCTCACAGCACCAGAGACCTGAGTTTGATCCTGACCTCAGGTGCTGTCTGTGTGGAGTTTGCTCGTTCTCCTTGTGACCACGTGCTCTAGTTCCTTCCCACATCCCAGTGACAGGTTAATTGGCCTCTGTGCATTTCTCATAGTGTAGAGGGAAGTGAAGTAACATGGAAGTAGTGTGAACTGGTGATCAATGGTTAGTATGTAATCTAAAGGCCGTTGGGCATATGTCCATGCTGTATCACAAAACTAAACGAAAACTAGCCTAAGTGGAGTCAAGAGAGTCAGTGCAACCCTGAAAGATCCTCCTTTGTTTTGTGCAGTCATGGTGGGGATGTCACATTCATTCATTGAGAACAGACTTAGTTTTTGTTTCCTCCTGTCCAGCTGGTAATCTTTTACCTAAGGCAAAACCTGAAACAGAATACCAGGTTTGATATTGAACATGCAAATGTTGTCGGCTGGCCATCAGAACCGGTTCACTCTAACGTTGACCTCAATGTTGAGGATTTTGGTCTGTTGAGGAAATACTGACATTGGCTCACTTACCCACTTAGTGGATGTATCGGATTTTGTGGAGAAAACAATGGTCCTCCGATAGTTTGAAGTGGCTACTGTTGGAAGTCAATGTCGCAGAAGCACACAGAAGAACAGGATTGAATGAATGAATGAATGAATGAATGAATGAATGAATTGATTGAATGAATGAATGGAAGAATGAATGATTTGTCACATGTAACAAGTCACAGTGAAATTCTTTGTTTTGCATACCCGAAGTATGCAAAAGGTCGCCACATAAAGGGCATAGTAACAAAGTATTCCACACCAGATCCTCCATTGTTCTTTCCTCTCACCCCTCTCCCCCTCTCACCACGTTCCCCCCACACCAGGTCCTCCTTTCTTCTCCCCACCCCATGGAAGTTCCTCCACAATGGGTGTTCCTTTATTCTCCAACTCCTCCCCCCATGGTGGTTCCTCCAAGCCAGGTCCTCCTATGTTCCCAGCGGCGCGTCCCCCACATTCCTCAGTCACTTGAACAGGGATCAATATTGACGTAGTTTACTATTGAACAGGGATCAATATTGACTGGTTCCACCTCCAGTTTAAATTCCATTTTGAATATTTTGGAGGACCAAGAAACCAAGAACCAAGAAGGTAGGCCATGAGATGGTATTGGGTTAGTGCTGATCTTCAGCCCTATCTCCTTTAGATAGCCAAAGGTTGTGCTAACACAGTGGGTCATGGTGGATGTCATCATCAATGCTCACCTTCAATGAGTCACAGAGAAGTGAAGAGAAGGGACCTTTCATGGACTTTCATTATGTGATTTTGCACAGATGATTTGCAGGAATTAATTGAAAAGTCCTTGCTCTTGTATGTTTCCATGAACAAATCGACAATGAAATGGAGCCGAGACTGAATATGGGCATACAATATTGTCATTTGCATACTGCAGTTCAACAAGTGAGGTTCGGAAGATCTACGTTCTAATATGTGGTCCCTGAAGTTAGATAATTTCCTATTCATCATGCAAATTAATTGAATTCCAACAGGAGACCTTTCAGAATTAATTACACCAGAGTGGCAAACAAGATTGAAAGAAGTATTGGGGTGAGGGTGCGGCCGTGCTTGATGCTAATTTGTTTTTGCCACCCATTGATTCACATGACTTCCTTGCTATCATTTAGAGGATGTCGATGAATTTCAGCACGCAACCACTTCACAATCCGTCCCAGCAGATGTGGTCAAAGGGTCACGTAAGCTCATGTGCAATCTGCTCCCTTGGAGTCCACGCTTGATGGAGATCATATCCTTCATGTTGGTGGTTGGACATAATCCACACTGCACTACGATTAAGTTGTTGTGGAGGACGTGAGAGAAGACATTCCTGTGTAATCACGACAATTAATTGTATCTTTTCTTGGTGATAAACATCGATAACATATATTCCCTAGCATGCCTTCCTCCTCGCAAATAGGAAATTCAATTTGGAATTTATGATTACAATAACTCTCCCCCGTAGGTTTAAACTGCAGCTGGGACACCCTTTGTTCAGGAGGTTTTTTGTTTTAACACTTGGCAAAAAGATTTATCGATCCATCAATCCAAGATGGGAACAAAGTTGGATCAGGTTATTTGCTATAGGGTGGAATCAAGGATAGAAACTCAGGCAAGGGGTTTGTCAAAATGTTCCTTCCGGTCGGAGTTGACTGCCTTTCTGTCCTTGATAAAACCTCCTTAAACTTTAGTTTTAGACTTATGTTTAATCCTGTGGATAGACACAAAAAGCTGGAGTAACTCAGTGGGTTAGTCAGCATCTCTGGAGAAAGGGAATAGGTGACATTTTGGGTCGAGACTTTTCCTCAGGTCTGACAGTTCTAAAGTAGGGTCAATAGACAATAGACAATAGACATTAGGTGCAGGAGTAGGCCATTCAACCCTTCGAGCCAGCACCGCCATTCAATGTGATCATG
Organism: Leucoraja erinaceus; assembly: GCF_028641065.1. Taxonomy (NCBI): domain Eukaryota; kingdom Metazoa; phylum Chordata; class Chondrichthyes; order Rajiformes; family Rajidae; genus Leucoraja; species Leucoraja erinaceus. Next base: position 9,382,471 of record NC_073387.1, on the reverse strand, counting down.
GCTGATCATCCACAATCAGTACTCCGTTCCTGCCTTCTCCCAATGTGATTTTTTGACAATTTCAACTCTTTGGTCTTTCTTTGCACCCATTTAGGATTGGATCTAAGCAGACACTAAGACTTTACGGACAACGTATTCTCCTGTATACAGATTACATTTTAGTTCATAACAAAGATTCTTATTAACTCTCCTTTGCAGCAATCATGCTCTTAACCTAATACTTTGATACATATGTCAAAACAAAAATGCCTGTTTTCCTGTATTAGCTCAAAGCTGCTCATTTCCTTCATTTTATGGAGCTATAAATTGTACGTTGGCCTGCCAAGCCTTGTGGATATACAGTACATGGATCGGACAGGTTCGAAGGGATATGGACCAAGCGCAAGCAGATGGGACTAGTGTAGCTGGGACATTGTTGGCATGTGTGGGCAATTTGGGTCAAAGGGCCTCTTTCCACACTGTGTCACTATGACTATGCTCTATTACTACTGGCTATATGTGACTGCTGCTTTGAAGTAAAATTGATCTTATATAGCCTTATGTTGGCCCAATTTTAATTTTCAACCAGTTAAATGAATGTAGCAACAAGGAACTGCAGATGCTGGATTATAAAAGAAGCACGAAGTGTTGGGGCAGACTGTATCTCTGGAGAACATGGATAGGTGGAATTTAGGGCAGGGGCCCTTCTTCAGAATGATTGTAGAGGGAGAGAAGAAAGCCTCTTTAAGAGGAGGTGCAGGATAATGCTTGGCAGGTCATAGGTTGCTACAGGTGAGGAGGGTTTTTTGATGGGCAAAGACCAGGTTGGACAAAGACCAGAGATGAAATGATGTGAGACAAAAAGGTTGAAGAGTTGTGAATTGTGAAGGTAGAGAAAGGAATGTAAGTAGAAGGGGAAGGTGAGGGGAGAAATAGGTTGTGTGTCCAGGCGGGGCACAGGGAAGGGGGGATAGGTTGAGAAAATCCCTCCGGAGAAAATCCTAACTTCAACCCCACCTTGCCAAGCAACTACAGACCTATTTCAAAACTGCCTTTCCTTTCAAAAGTCCTTGAAAAGGTAATTTTAAGTCAACTTATGCCTTACCTTCACCAAAATACTATCTTGGAAACTTTCCAATCAGGTTTCAGGGCCCACCATAGCACAGAGTCTGTCTTGTTGAAGGTACATAATGACCTATTTCTCACCATTGACACCGGCGACTGTGTAATCCTGCTCCTTCTCGACCTCAGGGCAGCATTTGATACTGTCGACCACATCATCCTAATTGACCGTCTCCGGTACGGGGTTGGTATTGATGGCACTGCCCTGAGCTGGTTCATCTCCTACCTCAAAGAGAGGAGTTTCTCTACTAACATAGGCAACTCATTCTCCTCCCCAGCTAACCTCTGCTGCGGGGTTCCATAAGGTTCCATCCTTGGCCCCATTCTCTTCTCCCTGTATATGCTCCCCTTAGGCCAAGTCATTCAAAGGCACGGCATTTCCTTCGATTGCTATGCAGCTGATACACAACGCTATCTCCCCCTGAAGCCCAACAACCGACCAAATCTACTTAATAATAATAATAATAATAATCTTATTTATATAGCACATTTTTAGTCAACTTGCATTGACCCCAAAGTGCTTCACATAATTACATTACATTTACACACAGGCAAAGGTGGGTGAAGTGTCTTGCCCCAAGGACACAACGACAGTATGCACTCCAAGCGGGATTCGAACCGGCTACCTTCCGGTCGCCAGCCGAACACTTAGCCCATTGTGCCATCTGTCGCCCCCTTAACCTTATCTTAACCTTAACCTTATCTACTGCCTCGATGATATAAAGTGTTGGATGGCCCAGAACTTCCTCCAACTAAACGAGAGTAAGTCTGAGGTCATCCTTCTCGGCCCGTCGGACTCATTCAAAATGATAGCAGGCAGCCTTGGAAGCCTTACCCCACTACTCAAACCTAACGTCAAAAACCTTGGCGTGATATTTGGTCCAAAACGCCGCAGCGAGACTCGTGACGAGCACCCGAGAAAGGGACCACATCACCCCGATTCTGGCCTCTCTCCACTGGCTCCCTGTGCGGTTCTGAATAAATTTCAAGATCCTTCTTTATGTTTACAAAGCCTTTAACGGGCTTGCCCCCACCTACATCAAAAGTCTGCTTACCCACCACACCACCTCCAGGTCCCTCAGATCGGCCGACTTGGGGTTGCTGACCATCCCGCGGTCTAGGCATAAGCTCAGGGGCAACCGCGCCTTTGCGGTTGCAGCTCCTAGACTGTGGAACAGCATCCCTCTTCCCATCAGAACTGCCCCCTCCATCGACTCTTTCAAGTTGAGACTTAAAACTCATCTTTACTCTCAAGCCATTCTTGACGTGCTCTGAGGGGGGCTACACATATGTAATTATGTATGTACTTAATCTATGAACCACTGTTGTATAATGTTAGTACCTCCACCATTGTAAAGCACTTTGGTCAACGAGAGTTGTTTTTAAATGTGCTATAGAAATATAAGTGACCTAACTTGATTTGATATTTTTGGATTGTAAGCTGCCCAAGCGGAATGTGAGGTGCTGAACCTCCAGTTTGCATGTGGCCTCACTCTAACAGTGGAGTAGGTCCAGGACAGAAAAGTTAGTGTGGGAATGAGAAGAGAAAATGAAAGTGACCTAATTCCCCTTCTGATTTGGCTGCATATCTGACTACTTTGATGCTGACCAGTGCTGTTGAACAGATGGGAAAGTAGCGAGGTCCCATTCCAATTATGCAGAATGTGCCCAAGACCTGGCCAAACTAATTCAGAGGTCAGAAAGTGTGGATGAGAAAGTCTTTCCCCCAATGCTGAAAAAATCCAACGTGTACATTTAAGAATGTAATTCACACACACTCACACGCACACACACACACACTCACACACATACACACATGTGTGCACACATATACACACATGCACATTCATACACAAAATGTACATGTGTGCCTCACGCACACGCGCACACCCGCACATACACACACACACACACACACACACACACACACACACACACACACACACACACACACACACACACACACACACACACACACACACACACACACACACTCACTTATGTCCACACACCCACAATAATTTGCACATGAACACACACACACATAAAAGGCACAGAGTTGGGATACACAAGAACACACATGAAGAACACAAGAAACATAAACATAGGCAGGCCCTGCAAACCCACTACACCATTCCTTATGGTTATGTCTGATCTTCCCAACCTCATCTCCACTACTTAGTCAGACCCCCAAGGACCTGAACTCACCAATCTTTCCAAAAATGATCTTCCTCTATGAATACCTCCAACGATCTAACATCCGCAACTCTCTGGGGAATAGAATTCCAAGGATTGATCATCGTGTGTGAGAAGGATCCGTTTGAAGTATCCCTTGCTAAAACATCTTGCCTCCAAACCCACCTGCTTCTCGCTATTGACCATCTTTTATCAGGACCAGAGAAACTTTATGGAAATTGAAGATTGGGAATTTCTATTTGTAAGACCACCGTAATCCCAATTCCCCCAGATATGCTGCTGCTTTTGATGTTTACAGGCACTTGATCCAATTCTATTGTAAGTTCATCTGCAAGAAATGAACAGAGAATCTGGAAACCATGAATTCTCAAGAAAGCTCTGGCTGAAATATAACTCAGCAGGATCTAAAACAACAGTACACAGAAATTTGACATTCATGGCATGGCAGAGTCTCTGAAAGGTTTTAAGAGCTGTTGAAGAGGGAATTTAAGCATATGCTGATGCACCTTTGCTGCTTCAATGCTGCAGCCAACTAAATTATAATGTTGAAAGAACTCACAACAAATCTGCTTTGAAAATTAAAACTGAAATATCCTTCTACATGGGAGGGATACAGTACAGGATAACAGATGGGCTGAAATCTAATTATCTTAACTTTCAAATATTTGAATACTATTACTGAGGAATTACGCATGGGATTGGAGTAACGTTCTATTTTTATAGCTGAGGTATGTTTATGCCACTATCAGAATTAACAGAATAGATGCTGGTGGAATCTTCTTTTGTCCTACTTCCTAATCAAAACATTCTCTACTTTGAGTCAAGTCTCCCATTTAAAACTGTTCACATTCTGAGACACCGTCAAGTTGGGCTGATATTCACTGGAATCTAGAAGGATGAGAGGCTATCTTACAGAAACATATAAAATTCTTAAAGGATTGGACAGGCTAGATGCAGGAAAAATATTCACCATGTTGGGGGGGATCCAGAACCAGGGGTAACATTTTAAGAATAGGGGGTAGGCCATTTATGACTGGGATGAGGAAAATCTTTTTCACCCAGTGAGTTATGAATCTGTGTAATTTTCTGCCACAGAAGGCTGTAGAGGCCAATTCACTGGATGTATTCTTAAGGCTAACTGAATCAAGGAATATGGGGAGTAAGCAGAAACGGGGTACTGATTCTGGCTGATCAGCCATGATCATATCGAATGGCGGTGCTGGCTTGAAGGGCCGAATGGCCTACTACTACACCTATTAGGTAGGTTTCCATGTTTTTTTAAGTTAAGATCATCACCGGGTGGCGCCCGTAATGGCTGCCTCGCCAACAGCCTGTCCCGTCCCTTCTTTGTTTTTGTTATTTTGAGTCTGTCTTAAGGGTATATTTTAGTGTTTCTTGGTAGGTTTTATGTGCGGGGTGGGGGGGGGGGTGGAATCAGGGGGAACTTTTTTCAGCCACTTACCTCGACGGAGATGCGATTTTTCCCCGTGTCGGATCTCCGCCCCACCCTGCGGCTTAAGAACTTGGAGCGGTGGGGCCTTTCCTGGGGACCAGCCAGCAGCTTCAAACCGTGGGCCCGGCGCGGACTTACCATTGCGGAGCAGGCGATCCTTTGCCGAGGATCGCCAGCGAAAGTGCCCCAACCACGGGGCCTGTGGACTTTAACACCATGAAGTTGCGGTTTCCGGTAAGAAGAGGCCGTCTTGGGAGCTCCATGCCGCGGAATGTTCTGATACATCCCGACACCAGAGTTTCCATGATCATGACGCGAGGACTTCAGACACCGGACCTTCGGCAGCAGCGACAGCTGAGGGATCAAAGGCCTCGACCGCCACGGGTGAACAAAGGAGGAAGATGACTGAACCTTATGCCTTCCATCTCAGTGAGGAATGTGGATTCCACTGTGGTGGATGTCCATGTTAAATTGTGTTAAATGGTATTGGTGGTTTTCACTTAGTATGGCTATATGGTAACAAATTTCACTGTACCTTAGTTGGTTAAGTGACAATAAACACGAACTTGAACTTGAACTTGAATTCACTGCTTGTTGTAACACTGGTGGGGAAAGAGAAATAATGAACATTAGCCACAAATCCCTCTTGTTCCATTGAAACAACCATCATGTCATGTTCAGACAAAGGAATCTAATTTCATGAGGCATTTTGAGCATCAGGAGAACTGATGACATCAGAGGAGAATTGTATTTACCAGGTTGAGGGGGAGATGAGCCGGTTTTGCTTGGTATTTGTATCACTGGGTAGTGTTCAAGCTAACAGATCAGAGATCATACAAACACAAAAGCTTAGCATTATCTCCATGAGAAACCATATTGGACAAGCTAGAGGCAGGAAACATGTTCCCAATGTTGGTGGAGTCCAGAACCAGGGGCCACAGTTTAAGAATAAGGGGTAAGCTATTTAGAACGGAAACACTTTTTCACACAGAGAGTTGTGAGTCTGTGGAATTCTTTGTCTCAGAGGGCTGTGGAGGTGGGTTCTCTGGATACTCCCAAGAGAGAGCTAGATAGTGCTCTTAAAGATAGCGGAGTCAGGGGATATGGGGAGAAGGCAGAAACGGGGTACTGATTGGGGATGATCAGCCATGATCACATTGAATGGCGGTGCTGGCTCGAAGGGCCAAATGGCCTACTCCTGTACCTATTGTCTATTGTCTATTGTGTGAGTTGATTAGATATCTGAATTTTTTTTAACATATTGGCATCCAAGTAATAACTTGGCTTCTGATTAAACCTCAGGCCTGAACCATGAGAAATTATTTAATTGTTTAAAAATAATTATTTACCATCACCAATAAGTTATTTATTTCATAATTGGTCTTCTGGAAAGTTTCTTGGCACTTTGCAAATTGAATTGAACAACTCTTACAATTACGGTGTTTGAAAGAAAAATTACAACATTTAAACAACATTTAGAATGCTACATAAATAGCACTGATGTTGAGGACTGGGGGCCAATGCAGTGAAAGGTGTCTAGCTGAGGGAGGTAACTTGGTCAGCATAGGTAAGTTGGTAGAAGGACTTGTTTCCATGCTGTGTAACTATGACTATATGATAACTTTGTTTATCATTCTGCAGCATTTGTAGTTATCTTTTTTATAGATGTTCTGGTGTCCAATGAGTTCAGGTGATCTTCATCCCATACTAGTCTTTAATTATGCAGACCACTATGCAAATATAAGGCACGATCATACTTTTTTTCATCCTGCACCGTTCAATAAGGTCATGGCTGAATGGATATTTGTCTCAGTTCCATTCCCTTGTGCCCCAAGAGCCCTTGACTTTAACGAGGATCTAAATTCTCTCCATTACGGCTTTGAATGCATTTACCAATGTATTTACCAACTGCTCTATGGTAAACAACCCCAAAGACTGAAGAACTCCGTGACGGAGAATATTTTTCCTCATCCTCCTCTAAAATAGATGACCCATCGTTTTGAAATGATTTCACCCAGATTCCCAGCTTGTCATCATGCTCTCAGCATTCATTCTAGAATCATGGTATGTTGGGAAGTTGGGATGTTATGTTCAGATGTTGGCAAGGCCGCACTTGACAATTGTGTTCAGTTTTGGTCATCCAGCTATGAGAAAGATGCCATGAAGCTGGAAAGTCTGCAGATGTGGTCAGGACTCGAGGGCCTGGGTTATAGAGAGATGTGGGGCAGGCTGAGACTTTATTCCTTGGAGACTGAGGGGAGATGTCAGAGAGAGGTGTACATGAGGGGGCATAGATAGGGTGAATGCACATAGTCTTTATCCCAGGGTTGGTGAATTAAGATCTAGAAGGCATAGGTTTAAGGTAAGAGGGAAAATAATTAATTTTCATTTTCACACAGTAGGTGGTTCGTAATTGGAATAAGCTGCTAGAGGATGTGGTTGAGGCAGGAACAAGGTCATGTTTAGATGTATAGTGGTCAAAGCCAGGCAAATGAGACTAGCGTGGGTGAGCAAGTTGGTTGACTTGGATACATTGAGCTGAAGGGGCCCGTGTCTTTATTGTACAGTGCTGTGGCTCTCATTGCCCTGGACCAGTGAACATTATCCCAAACATGACCTGTTTAATGGTGACTTTGTGACATTTATCAAAACCCTGCTAGTGCTTCCCCAATGGCTTTAAAACAGGTTGCATAGGTCAGGTACAGCAACACCAAGAGTTATACGCCATCTTCAATGAAAGTAAATAACCTCAGGTCCTTTACAGAAATGAGTTCATTTCAAAACCAAAATGGAAATTGTTGAGATTGATCAAACATTGAAATGAATAAAATTTACTAAGTAAGTAGATCATTCTGCTTATAGATAGAGATAATATTCTGGAGTAACTCAGCGGGACAGACAGCATTTCAGGAGAGAAGAAATGGGTGATGTTTTGAAGAAGGGTCTCAATCCGAAATGACCCGAAACGTCTCTGAGTCCTTCTCTCCAGAGATGCTGCCTGCCCCGCTGAGTTACTCCAGAATGTTGTGTCTATCTTCGTTGTAACCCAGCATCTGCAGTTTCTTCCAACACATTAGGTGTGCTTACAAGTAGGTAGGTATGTTTATAAGCAGGTAGGTGTGTTTAAAGGTGATTAGGTATGTTTTCAGAAACAAACAGAATTTACATGGTTTTATTTATTTTTTCTCCAAATGTTAGCTAATTGGATGAAGGCATATATTCTGGGCAGGGTGGGTCAGCATGAGATTAATGCACATTCCTAGATCTTTATTTCAAACATCTTCCTGTAATTACACCCTCCTGCCAGTGGGGACAGTCATTAGTTCATTCACGAGCGTGTGACACTGCGATGGTGAGATTACATAGGCAGTCCCTGTTATGAAAATACATTTGTAATTGTCAAGGTTTACAGCAAGTGAGTGTAGACATAAGACTGGCAGTATCTCTACAGATTAATAAAACAATTATATAAAGATGCTGTGAAACCCATGTGCTGTATTCTCCTCGAGAATCGCTATCCAGCATCCACCTTGCTGGGACTGCAATGGTGATGCTGAGAGGTTGGAATGCGAGATCCATCCCAAAGGTTAGCACCAAGGCACTGATCTCTAATAAAAGTCACTTATTTGTATTATATCCATTTGACTTTCACATCCGGCAGGTAGCTAATGCCCTGGAACCATACAGGTGACAGAGGTTATGGGGAGAAGGCAGGAAAATGGGATTAAGAGGGTTAGATAGATCAGCCACAATTGAATGGCGGACTATACTTGATGGGCTGAATGGCCTAATTCTACTCCTATTCCTTATGGCCTTATAGTGCATTCTTGTCCTCCACACATAATGCTAAAATGTTTGAGAATTTTTAAGAATTCTAAGAAAAAATGAACCAAATGAAGCTACAGTTTCTCCTCTCACCAATTCACTGCATCATCACAGAGGCTGTACACTGCAATTTACATTAAATACATAGTTTAGTATTAGTTGATAAGATGGCAATAAGATATAAAGCAAAGATGTTTCAAATGTTAATCACCATTGAATCTCCAAAACAAGAATGTCAAATAGTTCAGTTAATGGATACAAAACTTATTCCGTCACCAACCAGCAGAATATAGTTGTGATTTATTGGATTAGTTTCTCCAAGTCCAATTGCTTTAATTCTCCCCAAGCAGTGAGAGTCAGAACATGATATTGGACCTACTTTTCTGTAGGCTTCCAGCTCAGGCTGATTGAAACCAGGCGTATTACAGTCACAGTTTACAAAACTAAAAGAATCCAGCCAGTTTCAATTTGTGAACCAAATATTTACAAAAAAACATAACCCACGAAGAGCATGGTTAGGATTTCAGTTCCACTGGAAACAGTTTAAACTTTTTGAGGACCATTTCAGTTTATTTGTTTTAAATGATCCCTGTAGGATTAAAAACAAAGAATATTTCAGTCACAAGATGGTCGTTGACAGCAAATGCATGTTACTAATTAAACAAGATAGTTAAAATTGTTGCAATGAGGACAGTAGGAAGCTCTCTTAAATGTTGTAACTCATGAACTGTTAAAATGTTATGGTTTAAAAAGCATGAGCATTAAAGGATAAATTTGGAATTTCACATCGAGTAACTATTACCAGATGAAGGTTGGGTGTGCTTATATGGAAGTCCTTTGTTGGCAAAGTTACTGCTGTTCAAAATTAATCAGTTTCACTTTGAACATTGTTGGAAAGCATATGCTAAAGTTCAGATGGCCAACATTTGAGAGCGGGGAATTTCAAGAAGATTACATTACGGGACTGAGAATTAGCCAAAGTTTGATGTGAGTTCATAAACTACAAGACTAAAATGCCTGACAGAAAATATTTACTTTCCTTTGTCTTAGATACTTCTAAATTAGGTGTTAAACTTATCTTAGGTGTTCAGTAAATGTGTCATGCAGAGCTGCTTCTCACACAACCACAACAGTGGTTTCACAGCCTAAATATTCAACATCAATGATCAAAGAATTGATATGCATATTAGAATGTCCCCTCCCAGATATGACATTTCTCATTTTATTTTGTTTGGGTATTGTGCGATTTACATGCAGAAATTACTATATTTTATTAAAACAGGTACATCCCTTACACCCTCCTTATACACCAGCTGGAAATAAATACAAAAGTGCATGCGCAAACACATACATGCACACAAACACATTCACACACAGACACAGGCGCACACACACGCACTTCAGACTTTACTTTAGCCATTAGAAATACCGTGCAGAAACACGCCCATTGGCCCACCGATTCCACGCTGATCAGCTATCATTAGTACTATCTTACACACTAGGGACATTTTATAATTTTACCAAAGCCAATTAACCTACAAACCTGCACATCTATGGAGTGTGGGAGCTATCAGAACACCCAGAGAAAAATTTCCTATCCCACTATTCTTATTCACTATTGCCCCACTTATTTCCTCTCCATTTTCACCTCTAAATCCACATCCGTCAGCCACACAACATTCAACATCATCTGCACACCACATTACACCACAAAAACGTATCGAGAAAATTTCATATCTTCTTTTGAACAGCAACCAAGGCATATTATCCCCACTCGGCATTCTTAAAACCCCTGTCTCACGGTGCGACTTGACACACGAGGTACCCCGAGTTAAAATTCGTGGTAATAACATACGATTAACGTAGCTGTAATGTCGGAACTCATGGACGCAACTTAGAGATTCATGGCGCTAACGGCAGGTACCCGTGAAACTTGTCAACTCTTAATAAAAATCAAACATGTTTAAAGTTTTCCACGAGTCAAATTTACTCTTGCGGTTAAGAATTGAAACATTTTAACTCGTTGTAAGAACGTAGTGGCCCGTACATTTACCTTAGTGTATCGTGAGTCTACCGTGGGAACTCTTTAACTCAGCGGGCAGGCAGTATTAAGTTCACAACACGCAAGGATTATGTGTGTCATGTATTCGTGTGAATGAAGCGTGTTGGTGGGCGGTCCTGACATCCCAGGAATCAGTCTGGTGAACATTCTCTCTACTCCCTCTATGGCAATAATGTCCTTCCTCAGATTTGGAGACCAAAACTGTACGCAATACTCCAGGTGTGGTCTCACCAAGACCCTGTACAACTGCAGTAGAACCTCCCTGCTCCTACACTCAAATCCTTTTGCCATGAATGCTAACATACCATTCACTTTCTTCACTGCCTGCTGCACCTGCATGCCTACTTTCAATGACTGGTGTACTATGACACCCAGGTCTCGTTGCATCTCACCTTTTCCTAATCTGCCACCATTTAGATAATAGTCTGCTTTCCTGTTTTTGCCACCAAAGTGGATAACCTCACATTTATCCACATTATACTGCATCTGCCATACATTTGCCCACTCACCCAGCCTATCCAAGTTACCTTGCAGCGTCCTAGCATCCTCCTCACAGCTCACATAACACTGCCCCCCAGCTTAGTGTCATCCGCAAACCTGGAGATGTTGCATTCAATTCCCTCATCCAAATCATTAATATATATTGTAAATAGCTGGGGTCCCAGCACTGAGCCTTGCGGTACCCCACTATTCACTGCCTGCCATTGTGAAAAGGGCCCGTTTACTCCTATTTGCTGTGAAAAGGACCCGTGTACTCCTACTCTTTGTGGAGAAGGAATAGGTGATGTTTTGGGTCGAGACCCTTCTTGTCCTTTTCTCCAGAGATGCTGTCTGTCCTGCTGAGTTGCTTCGGCTTTTTCTCTCTCCTCGTGGGTTTAAACCAGCATCTGCAGTTCCTTCCCAAACGCTTCAACACTACAGGAGAGCCCGGTGTGGGGACTCAACCTGGTCGAGGGACTGCCGTGGTCCTTAGAGCACTCGGGAATGCCATGGGCTATTATAACGTTACCGGTCACGGGTGCAACAAAGCTGGATTCAAGCTGACCGAGTCTAATTTATCAGCAGAGAGAGACATAATGGTTTTAAAACCATTTCAGTGGAGGGCTCCATTCGATATGCTCATGCACATGGCAACCGCCGAAGCTTTGGTTTGTGGTGAGTTTTCTATTCTCGAGTCCCATTCTTTATTGTTTATGTATGACTTAGTTTGTCCCATGGTATTGTTATCCATCTTGCTTGCCCTTTACACACTTCCCGCCCACCTACACGCTTCATTCACGCAAATGCGCAAGCTTCCCGTTTAAAATCTTGCGGTTGTTATTAAATCGAATTTTGCAACAAATTTGCCGCCCCCTCGGTCCAACATGTTCATGCCAAGCTAGGTCCTTCCTGGACGGCTTGGTTTGCAAGAAGAAGGTGGATAGGTTTAAGTTTTTTTTTTCTTTGCAGTGCAGGAAGCTGAGGGATGACCTCATCTCACATTTGGCCTCTATCCCGCTAAACCTCTCATACCCACCAGGTTTCTGCAGAGTCTACAATACAGCAAGGCCACCATCTCCCATTACCCTGGTAGTTACTCAAGAGTAACTCGGGAGAAGAACTTAGTAACTCGGGAGACGAACTTGGAACATCGCAGAAAATGGCAAACTTGTCATACCCGTGGGAACTCGGTTAAACTCTTGATCATACACTTGGGATCTCGTACACAACCACGAGTCTTTCACTCGTGGTACCTCGTGGGTCAGCTCCTACCGCGAGACAGGGCTATTAATCTGTTCACAACCTTTTACACGGCCAAGTATGTCATTTTCCATTGTTCTTTTCAGGTTGGTTTCACAGCCATTGCTTGGTAACATTCTTACTCATCTGTTTGAGGCAAGTACACTTACAATGGTGATAAATATTTGGACATGTACATGGATAGGAAAAGTTAAGAGAGATGTCGGTCAAACCCAGATGAATGGGATTAAGGTGTATTGATATCTTGGGTTGAATGGCTAAATTGGGTCAAAGGGTCAGTTTCAGCTGCCTACATCTTTGAATCTTTGAATCCACTGTGTTTTCAATCTCCAGCACAAGCTCCTTATCATTGCCCCCCTCAGGCAGCAGTCCTACATTCAACTAGTTTTGGCCTCTAGTCAAGCTTCCAATCACACATTTTATCCACACAAAGGCAGCTTATATCCACCTCTATAACAACACCTACCTACTGCCCTACCACAGCTCTGCAACATCCTTACTTAACCACTTAAATATTCTTTCAGGCAGCCTTCAATCCCCTCAACCTGCATAAATGTCTCTTTGTTCAATGTCCAGCTGATTTACATAGTCTGAATTACATATTCGCCATAATCTCATAAAGTCATACGGTTATAAAAGTCGTGATGGGAGCAGAATTAGGCCATTCGGCCCATCAAGTCTACTCCACCATTCAATTATGGCTGATCTATCTCTCCCTCCTAACCCCATTCTCCTGCCGTCTCCCCATAACCTCTGATTCCAAGCATCTAAGTTAACATACCCCTCTTCCCACCATAAAATCATCTTTATTAATTTATTTTATTCATATCCATATGATATCCCACTGTGAAATGCATGGGGACTTTGTTCTTTGTTAAAGGTGGTAGAAAAATGTTTTCTTTAAAATAAGACTTTATAAACTATACAACCCTCATTGAATTCTGTTTGAAACAGGCAAGAGTAAAATAAAAAATAATCTGATATCTGACATTTCTAACAACTTCTTAAATATGAATTCAACTGGCTGATTTAATGAAGACATATGTTTAATGTGACATCTTTCATCCATGTAAGCATTCAATGATGACACCTGCAATTTACCGTGAAATGGCATTTGATGGATTACAGTTAAACTGTTCATAAATTGGCTGCCAAATGCTGGAACAATTTACCATTTTGAGTAGAATTGCTTTATGCTGGTGCCTAGTTACCACATTTTGTTTTCAATCTGTTATGGAAACTTCTTGCACTATCCCCCAAACTACAAATATCGCAGTTGATCAAAGTAAATTCTTTGCCAAGATAGCAAAACCTAGATGATCCTTCAACCTCTTGCACATTTATGCAATCTATAGCAATGCGTAAATAATGAGTAACACATGAAATCTCACTTATATCAATAATTCTCGACTTTCAAATATTCTGACCTATTAATTGTGAAGATCTTTAAAATAACATTATTGGTGATTTCTCAAGGGATAGCCAAATTCAATTGCAAAATAAAAAGCTGGAGGAACTCAGTGGACCAGGCAGCATCTGTGAAAGGATGTGGACTGACATAGTCCATTGAAGGCTCTGAAACCAAAGAGTAATCTGCACGTTTGCTTCCACAGATGCTGCCTGACCCACTGAGTTTCCACAGCTTGTTTTGCTCCAGATTCCAGCATCTTCAGTCTCTTGTGTATCTTAGTTCAGTCGTTAACTAGGCAATATTCATTTCATTTCAAAGTTACACTAAATGTATGAAATGTAATTGAGGTGTTTTGATTTGACTAATTTGCTTCTATATAAAAACAATTCTTACTGTAACTCTTGAGATTTCCTAAAGTGCGTCAAATTTGAAGCCAGATCTTTGTTCTAACAAAGTAGCCAATTTGATTGTAGTAAGCTTCTGGAAAAAGCTGAACAAAAAAAAAGATCAACTGATCATCTGATGGGGTGGCACGGTGGCACAGCGGTAGAGTTGCTGACTTATAGTGCCAGGGACCCGGGCACAATCTGACCACGGGTGCAGTCGGTACAGAGTTTGTACACTCCCCCCCCCGTGACCACGTGGGTGCTCCGGTTTCCTCTCACATCCTAAAGACGTACCGGTTTGCAGGTTAATTGGCTTTGTTAAAGATTGTAAATTGATCTTAGTGCGTAGGATAGTGCTAGTGCACGGGGATCTCTGGTCGGCGCAGACTATCCATTGAACACGGTGGGCCGAAGGGCCTGGTTCCGCGTTGTATCTCTGAACCAAAGTAAACAAATCTAAACTAAACTGATCTATTTCAACAGTAGCAGGTGAGGAACAGATATTGGACAGGAATAGAAATAATTCCTGTGCTCGCATTCAGAGCTATGAAATCTCTTACATCCATCTAAAAGAATAGATTCATTTTACTTGCTGTAAAAAATGATTCAAAAGGCGGCAGTTTTAACAACACTGCTCGTAATTCAACCATCATTCAGATAACTAGAACTGTCTCCAGCAGAATCAGGAGAAATATTTTATTCATACTCAAATTACCAGTCATAAATTATGAACATTAAGAAATGCTCTCACTGTACTTTGTTCATTCATTTTGATTCTGGCAACAATTTTATAACATAATTTATATAAAACGTCTACTAATTTTATATTTAACCACAATTTCCAAAGTATTACACTTGGGTCATCTTAATATATTAGTATACGGGAATTATTCTATGTAATGGATTCAGCATACATTTAATTCGTCAGGATCACAGCCATAACATTTGACTTCAATGAAAAGCAAAGCCAAGCAGGATGGATACAAGGCAGTGACTGCCAACCATTATTGCTTTTGGTAGTTACACTTAAAGTCAAAACCACCCAATTATTTTCCAAATATTTCCTTCGTTAGCTTAAACTTTATAATATTCTATGCAGTTTACAAATTAGATTTAATCGAATTTTAAGTTGCATTCTAAGAAGAAATTGTGGAGCTGGCTGCAAAACATCAACTAAACTTGCTGGGCAGCCAGAATGGTGAGTAACAGAATTCCTATGTTTCTTTGAAATATCAGGACTTCTTATCAATGCTGCGCTGCTCAGCAGGAAATGGATCATAAAATACAGCAAGATTGATTGTAGGAAATCCATTCTCGGATACTAAAATCAGATCTCCAGTGAGACAAGAAAGTTAATCCCCCCTGGTTGTTCCTAGAGCATGTCAAGAATATCAATGTATATCAGAAGGAAAGAATTGGACCAAAGATGTGACACTGTCGGTTTCTTGCACAAAACTGCTTCATCCACAGTTTGATCCCCACAATTTTAGTACTTTATTATTCTAAATTCTCTTTGGATCATTGAAGAGGAGATCAGATTAAAACGTCAAAACAAGATTATGCTCAAATTCTGATGGCAGATAGGACATTAAAATCTAATTTTATTTCTGGGGACAGATGAGTAAAGATTTGGTTATGGTGTATAGACATTGCTATTTCTGGTTTAAGCTCTGGGGTTTCCATGTAATGATGTTATTGCAAGAATGATAGGATGCTCAAAAGGCAATTAAGCCTTTGTTGTGTCAGAAGAAGAGTGAAGGTCATTTTTGTTCTCGCTTGCAAGAGCTGTAAAGCTCGAGTTCGGAGATCTGTAATCTGGTATCTGTGAGAGCTGCACTTGCCTGTTGACATTTTGGGGGCTCCATACAACAGATTACTCTCAGCAGGTCATCCCAAACATTGCAACATCTGCTTTAAGTAATTGGGGAATTCTGTGAGCAGGAAAAGCAACCGTGTTTTCCTTCTCCACTTGGTCATCTTGTTAATGTGTATTGTAAAGTATGATTCATGAAACGCATGTTAGAACATATGTTATATAACAGTAAATCCAATCTCATCATACCTATTAGGCCAAGGTCTAACATATTCTGGTGATATTAAATCATATCAATGACACCCACAAAGGAACCCTCCTTTTCAGATGAGGGAAGCAAGATCGTGAATTCAGTTTCTTTGCCCAGTATTATAACTTCAGCAAGGATACCATCTGCTCCTAAAACATTGTTATTTCTCACGTCACCTTTTCATCTTGACCTAGGTTGTGGTGATGGTGAATCTGCACCATATTGAATGAAGTGGGATGGAATCAATGACACCAGCAACAAACCTCATGAAGGAGTACTTCAAACTATTCATTTGAATTAATGCTCTCTTTCCTTTTCCATCATTGTTAATCCAATCCAATACAATACAATTTATTTGTTATCATTGGAACCTCATTGAGGTTCAAACGAAATTTGGTTTCTGCAGTCACACACACAAGAAAAAGAACCAAGACACAACACAATTTACACAAACATCCATCACAGTGAATCTCCTCCTCACTGTGATGGAAGGCAAAGTCATATCTCTCCCCTGCATGCCTCATTTTCCTCCCGATGCCAGAGTCAAAGTCCCCGGCGGGCGATGGTAAGTGTCCCGTGGCCATTAAAGCCACGCCGGGTGATGCAAGGCTGCGCTCTGGGTCTTGGTGTTGGAGCCCCTGGCGGGCGCTGCAAGTCCCACAGCCGTTAAAGCTGCACCGGGCGATGTAAGGCCCCGCTCCAGGTACTTTTCAACCCCGCAACTCGGGAGGGAAAAGTCGCCATTGCAGAAGCCCCGAAAAATGCGGTCTCCCATCCAGGATCCCGCGAGCTCCCAGTGTCACTGTCCACCATACCAGCGGTTGGAGCCTCCAAATCTTCAGGGTTGGGCCGCAGCAGCACGCCACCACAGCTCCTCCCGCTCCGAACTCGGCCATCTCCGCGATGGTGGGTATGTCCACAGGCTCCGCGACTGCAGCCCCAGGTCATTCCGTCTGTAGGCCGCCCAAGGTGCTCGGCCCCAACGACAACGGAGACCCGACAAAGAAAAGGTCGGGTTCTCCGTACAGGGAAAATTCGGACTGTAAACGCCTATCTGACCCACCGCCCACCCCCCCACACACATACTCAGTTTAAAAAAAACCCACTATAACTACATTTAAACGAGACAAACATTTAAAAAAAAAAGACGGACGGACTGCAGAAGCCGCAGCGACGTGAATCCCCCTTTGATCTTACTTCTCAGTATGTTGGCGCCTTGAGAGGCCATAGGTAGTTTTAACCCTGTTAGAAATTCTGCACATGATGGGCAGTACGATGGCGCAGTGGTAGTGTCGCTGCCTTACAGCGCCAGAGACTCGGGTTCGATCCTGACCATGAGTGCTGTCTGTACAGAGTTTGTACGTTTTACCCATGACCTGCGTGTTTTTTCTCTGAGATCTTTGGTTTCCTCCCCCTCTCCAAATATGTACAGGTTTGCAGGTTAATTGGCTTGGTATAAATGTAAATTGTCCCTGGTGTGTGCAGGATAGTGTTAGTGTGTGGGGATCGTTAGTTGGTGCGGACTCGGTGGGCCGAAGGGCCTGTTTCCACACTGTGCTCTTAAAGGAAATATGACATGGTCATTCCCTATTTGTTCGATCTCCTGGAGATTAGTTTCATTTGGCATCATGTTCAACACAGACATTGTGGGCGAAAGTCCCTTTTCTATGCTGAACCAAGCAATGTTCTATAACAAGGAGAAGGGGCTCCTTCAAAGGTACTAAGGGCATCAACCTTCACCAGCAGCACGTGAAAGCAAAATATGTTTCCAGATTCCATGTAGCTCCCGTTTAATCACATCATAGCCTGCAGAAAGCTGGAGCCAAAGCGAGACATCCTCAATAACGAGGGACTGCCTGAAACATCAGATAATGAAATTGGAAAGATCATTATTCTGTGGTGAATTGAATCAATCTCCATGAATTTGGTGCGCACAGTGGCGCAGCAGTAGAATTGCTGCCTTACAGTGCCAGAGACCCAGGTTCGATACTGACTACGGGTGCTATTGGTACAGAGCTTGTACTGTATGTTCTCCCTGTGACTACGTTGGTTTTCTCCCGGTGCTCCAGTTTCCTTCCATATTCCAATAGGTTTGTAGTTTAATTGGCTTCTGTAAACGGTCCCTAATGTGTGGGATAGACCTATTATATGGGTGATTGCTGGTCAGCGTGGACTTGGTGGGCTGAAGGCCTGTTTCCACGTGTATCTCTAAGTTCAAAATTCTAAAAAGAAATTCCATGTAATCGATGCTCCCTATTATTTTTTCTTACATCATTTAGCTCAATAAGATTTTTGTGGATATACTGTAGTTTAAGATGTCTGGAAGCTATTCAGCTTTTGGCTAATGAAGATTGCTGGAGTAATATTGGAGCAGACAATTGAGAGATAAGCTAATGGCAATAACTCAATCATCATTCTATCTATCCCATTAGTGATACTGTCTGCTGTACTGTCAATTACTATGTCTGTATGTTACTGATTACTCTGTCTGGGATCGCAGTGCATATCATTGCCATTGAGAAGAGAATATATTGCCACAAAGGCTACAAAAATCCTTTAATCTCTGCTCTTTGTTGGTTTATATGAAACGCATATACTCCAATCTTTCCATTTTATACACACATTTGGTTCTTGTGCAGGCTCACTAAACTCAATAATAACATGAGCTCAATAGGTCATTAATAACACAAGCTCAACAAATGGCATTTCCTCTTTCTCGAACGAATGCCACCTTCAACATTGAACCTGTCTAGCAGCAAAAGTTTAAAGAAGCTCGGAGTGACAAAGTCTTAATTTTATAAAATTCCAATTATAAGAAGGATTCGATGTTCAGTCATTAACATATGTACTTCATTCACCCATGAGTAATCTACAATTATCCGGAGTTTGCTCCCATCAGCTAATTGGAACAGTTGAAGCTTCGTGCACACCGATCAAGTTCAAGTACCCCATTGATTTAAATTCTTAGACATTGAACAAGCTGGTAGAAACATGATCCAATTAAAGGTTGAAAGGTCCAAAGGTTGAAAGGTCAATTTATTGTCACGTGTACCAATTAAGGTTCAGTGAAACTCGAATTACTGTACAGCCATACAAAAAAAAGCAACAAGACACACAACAACATAAAAGTTAACATAAACATCCACCACAGTGGATTCCCCACATTCCTCACTGCGATGGAAGGCAATAAAGTCTAATCTTCCTCTTTTTTCTCCTGCCGTCGGGGCACTCGAACCATCCGCAATCAGTGCGATCGAAGCTCCCGCGTCAGGGCGATCAAACCCATGCTTCAGGCTGGTCGAAGCTCTTGCGGGTGGAGCTCCCGAAATCAGTCTCTAACCAGGGACCGCTAGCTCCGCGATGTGAAAATCAGCAGGCTCCTGCTCCAAGATCGATCCCCGCCAGTGATCGGCAGCTCCACGATGTTAAATTCTGCAGGCTCCCACGGTTGGAGCTCCCGAAGTTGGTCACCAGCATGGACCGCCAACTCCACGATGTTAGTCCGCAGTGCAGACGGAGATACGATATGGAAAAAAAATTGCATCTCCATCGAGGTAAGAGATTAAAAATAATTTCCCCCAATCCCCCCCCCCCCCCCCACATAAAACAAGCTAAAGAACACTAATACATACATTTAACACATACTAAAAAACAACAAAGAAGGAAGGGAAGAGACAGACTATTGACGAGGCAGCCTTTGGTCTTGTGGAGACTGACTGGATATGAAATCTGAAGCAAAGGAGATCCACAGCAGGGCAATAATTTAAATTATTGGGAAGCAAAAGTTCTCTTCCTTGCTGATTAACAAAGTACCATGCCAAACATATGCTTTATGAATTATTTTTATTGTAGTGCAGAATCCATTAATCTTCTCTTCACACTGGAGAGCAATCTGATATGGGACCCAGATGGAATATGTCAGCAAAATAGCGTGTGGCAATCAGTAAATCAAACTAAACCATTTTCAGTTACTCACTGTTGCTGAGGCTAGGTGCTAGAAAGCTGAAGGTTTATTCCTGGACAAATGGCTGAAATTATATGTTCAAAATGAGAGAAAAAAATAATTCTTCACACAGAATCCCAGTACAGCGTAGTTGGAGATGTATCCTGTCTTGCCCTGGGAGGGATGCCCAGTTCTCTGGATAGATGGGGCTCTCCATTTTATATCTGGTCTGTACACATGCTTGCTTTCAGCTGCTGTGTGGTGAGAATGTTATTTTTGCTCCAAGTTAAATTAAATCCCATATTCTGAAAAGAAGTTCAAAAAAAAATGTAGGTGCTGGAAAATGATAGAAATATTCAGCAACTCAGTTAGCATCTGAAATGAAAAGATAGAGCTCATGTTTCATAAGGTCATAAGGTCAAAAGTGATAGGAACAGAATTAGGCCATTCAGCCCATTGTCTACTCTGCCATTTTATCGTGGCTGATCTATCTCTCCCTCCTAATCCCATTCTCCCCATAACCCCTGACATCCATACTAATCAAGAATCTATCTATCTCTGCCGAAGCATCCATTGACTTGGCCTCCACAGCTTTCTGCAGTAAAGAATTCCACAGACTACCCTCTGACTGAAGAAATTACTCCTCATCTCCTTCCTAAAGGAACATCCTTTAATTCTAAAGCTACGACCTTTAATCCTAGACTCTCCGACGAGTGGAAACATTTAATTGAGAATAGCTGATTTCAGGCCAATGGGATTTCATCAGAACGATGAACTGCTGTGCGTTTCCATCATGTTGTATTTTCTTTCCACATTTGTTAGCTGCGGAAACCCTTTTAAGATCACCACATTTCTTTCAGCTGTAAAATAGCTCCAATACTCATTCACTGAGCACTGACATGAACCGATGGAAATTTGCAGGTCAAGCATGAATGAACGGTTCAGGGACATAATTGTTATTTTAAACATGGAAAACATAATGGGTCAGTAAAATTATCAATTCCCGAGGCCTGATGACCTACATTCCACAAGGCAGCGAAGGATATCATGGATACACTAGTTGTCCCTTAATAAAGTTGCATAGATTCTGAAACAGATGTCATAGATCGGGAAGCAGTATGTCTAATGTGACCATTAGTTATTTTTTAGAGATACATCACAGAAACAGGCCATTTGGCCCACCAAGTCCGCACCCACCAGTTGTCCCCACATATTAACACAATCCCACACACACAAGGGACAATTTACACTTATACCAAGCCAATTAACCTACAAACCTGTACGTCTTTGGAATGTGGGAGGAAACTGAAAATCTCGGAGAAAACCCCCGCGGTCAAGAGGAGAACGTACAAACTCCGTACAGACAGTAGTCGGGATCGAACCCTGGTCACCGGCGCTGCAAGCGCTGTAAGGCGGCAACTCTACCGCTGTGCCACCGTGCTGCCCTAGAAAGAAAAGTAGAGAGCAAAAACAAGGAACTAAGATCAGTTAACTTGTAATCAATGGAAGGGAAAATAGTGTAACCTATTTTTAAGTGGATCAGTAAACTTGGAGTAACTCAGCGAGTCAGGCATCATCTCTGACAAATATGGATAGGTGATGTTTTGGGACGAGATCCTTCTTCAGACTGATTGTGGTGATGGGTGGTGGGGGGGAGAGAAACCTGAAAGAGAGTTGGGGCAGGACAAAGTCTGGCAAGTGATAGGATACAGTTGAGGGGTGGTTTTGATTGGCAGATGGTTGGACCATAGATTAAAAGACAAAGAATGCGATAAGACTAAACATGGTGTGAACTTTGAAGCCAGAGGAAGGAATATAGGTGGAGGGGGATGGGAGAGAAGGGGAAAGGGAGAAATGGGTGTGCATCCAGGTGGAGCACAGGGAAAAAAGGGGAAAATAGTGGAGAGGGGAGTGGGGGGTGGTTTTTAGGCTAATTACAAAAAATTGAAGAATTCAATGTTTATACCGTTATGTTGTAACCTATCCAACATAAGGAAGGCTGGCTCCGACCTGGGGGCAGAGGTTGATTCATGGGAGGTGGTCTTGGAGGGGAGGATGCTCCTCAAATTGCGGAGCATCTTGGACAATGCAATTCACCTCCTCCATGACTCACTGACTCAGGTCAACCTGGTGACTACCTTCAGCAACAGACTGGTTCCACCAAGATGTAGTACAGAACATCATAGAAGATCCCTTTTCCCTGTGGCTATCAAACTGTACAACTCCTCCCCCTTCTGTCGTGGGATAGACGGATCCCCCTGAAAAATCTACTTATTTTAACTACTAAACCAGGTTCGCTTCTTAATAAACAGACACAACACAAACTGTTTGGTAGACCAAGATGTAGTACAGAACATCATAGAAGATCCCTTTTCCCTGTGGCTATCAAACTGTACAACTCCTCCCCCTTCTGTCGTGGGGTAGACTGATCCCATTCTTTCCACGTCCCCAATCCTTTCCACTCGTCACTTTAATTTCATGTTTCATATATTTTGTGTTTTTATGACTGTTGGCAGATCAAATTCCCTCCTGAGATAAATACAATTATTTCATATCGTATCATATCATTTCGTAAGAGGAATATGAGTTGCTTTTCCTCCAGCTTGTGAGTGCTTCGCCCTGCCACGAGGGAGGCCCAGGATAGAAAGGTCAGTATTGGAATAGGAAGCGGAATTATGAAGGTGAACCAGGAGATCTGATGAGCCTTGGAGGACCAAATGCAAGTGTTAAACAAAACTGTCATCAAGTCTATGCTTGGTCTTGCCAATGTCAAGGAAATCACATTGGGAGCAGTATCTGATATATGAGATTAGAGGAGGATCACAATTTGGACTTTCAATGCGTGCTATGCAAGACGTTATCAAAGACGGTTAGAACACATACATAGTACTCGGAATAATATAGTGGTTAATGATGAGGTGTCTTCAAAGAGTAGTGAAAAGTAGATCATTTTAAAATTGACAGGACCTGTTTACTGTGTTAGACTTTATTGCCCATCACAGAGGAATGTGGGGATCCGCTGTGGATTATGTTACCCTTTATGTAGTTGTGTGTCTTGTTTTTTTTTAATATGGCTGTATGGTAATACGAATATCATTGTACCTTAATTGGTACACATAACAATAAAATATCTTTGAAGCCTTTGAAACCTTTGAACTGTGGGATTACATGATTGGTTCCCAGCAGTTCACGATCAATATCAAGGATCTGGATGAAAGATTGAGTAAAATATATCTGGGATTCCTGATGATACTAAGCTCCATGTGGGCTGTGACAAGAATATAGAGAGGCTTTATGTGTAGGAAGGAACTGCATTTGCTGGTTTAAACCAATGATAGACACATAAAGCTGGAGTAACTCAGCGGGACAGTCAGCATCTCTGGAGAGTAGGACTGGGTGACGTTTTAGGTTGATCTCAACCCAAAATGTCACCGATTTCTTCTCTCCAGAGATGCTGTCTGTCCCGCTGAGTTACTCCAGTTTTTTGTGTCTATAGAGAGGCTTTAGCAGGATATAGAGAACTTAGGTGGATTTTACATTTTGGAGTGCAGAAATCTGAGAGGTGACCTTATGTATAAAATCACGAGGAGCACAGTTATTTTTCCGCCCGGGTAATGAAATCAAGAACTTGAGGACACAGGGTAAAAAGTTATTAGGAACCTGAGGGGCAAGTGTTTCACCCAGAGAGTGGTGCAATGAGCTGCCAGAGGAAGCAGTTATGGCAGGTACAAAAACAACATTGAAAAGACATTTGGACATAGGAAAGATTTACAGGGATATGGGCCAAATACGGACAAATGGAACTGGCTTAGATGGATTATCTTGGTCGGCTTGGACAAGTGTGCCAATGGGCCTGTGTTCGTGATCACTGACTCTTGTACACTCGAATGGGCAATCAAATAGAATATAGAAATGGAAAGTAATTGAGATTAGATGAAATGGAATGAAGAAAATGTGAGGAACAAAATAAAAATAACATAAATCTGTAACTTTTTTTTAAAATAGTGATAGACTGAAAGCGATTGTTCAGAGGAACTTTAATATCCTTGTTTTTAAATTACTCTAAGTTAGCATGCAAGTAAAACAAGTGAATATAGAAAGAATACAATATGTTGGCCTTCAACATAAAGCCTCTGTCCCACTATACGAGGTAATTCACGAGTTCTCCCTAGTTTTCCCCTGATTCGAACTCGTAGAATGTCCGTAGCGGGTCCGTAGGAGTTTGTGGATGTCTCGTAGCAGCTCGTAATGATAACGGTAGGCACTTGGGAAACCCGGTAACTCGTGATGTTTTTTCAAAACTGTAAAATTACCACGAGTAAAAAAAATACTCATGATGAAAAAAATTGTTACTTTTTACTCTTAGTTACTTCCTGGGCAGACCGTAGTAGACTCATAGATAATTCGCCATCAACGAAGGAAAAAACGTAAGAATTCCGCCCAATGCGCTTTTAAAATTAGATGAAAAATGACACTGTTCACTTTAAAAATCACTTGCCCTTAGTCTTTCAAACCTACAGATAGTGAGGAGAAAGGGTTGTTTTATGTCCAGTTGCCATGAGTACAACGGAACAGATGCCTTAATCAGATAATGTCAGCACCAATAAAAAATGAATCATCTGGGAGTCATGATTTGTATATATCGTGTGTGTGCAGGGGCGGAAATCCTGGGGGGGGGGCAGGGTAAAACAAGGGACACATCCCCCCTCTGTTTTGAGAGGTGGGGGACATCCCCCCCAAGTTTTTATAATCCGGATTTTAAAACCTGGTGAAATCTCCGCTTTCCGCGAGACAGTGATCGAGGGCGCCGATTGGATGAGAGAGACATCGGTCAGCAGGCAATGGGGGCGGGACATGATGTTTCAGCGAGATCATTGGAGGAGGGAGGACTCAGATCATTGGGTCTGAGGATAGGGTGCGGTGATTGGAGGAGGGAAACGTGCCAAACCACTCTCGGCACAGACCTGCGCCTCATCCGCAGTCAGGCGGTGACCTGCGCTGTCCTGTCCCTATCCGAGTGCCCCTGCCCCCCCCCCCCTCACGGGTGGCCAGAGAGGTCGAGAGTCAGACGGGAGCGGTGCCCCCAGGCCCACAGCCAGCGCAGAGAAACAGCGCTAAACCCAGCTCAACTCTGCCTGTCCCGCCAGGTTAACCGACAACCCTGCCTGGACTTACGGAAAATATGGCCAGCGCGGAGAAGCAGCGCTGGTGTCCCGTCAGTCCAGGCAGGGCTGTAGTTAACCCGGCGAGACAGGCAGAGTTGAGCTGCATTTAGCGCTGGATTGAGCCTCTGAAGCCTCGCGCGTGCGTGTGTGTGTGTGTGTGTGTGTGCGCATGCGCGCGCGGCCACCAAAAAATTGTGTCCCCCCTGTCCCCTGGTCCCCTCCATATTTTGATAGCGATGTGACTAGTGGCTGGGGACAGCAGCGAGCAACACAAGTGTGGAACAAATTGTTGATTTGGAAAGGCATGTTGCGCTCTTTCTCTCCTCACTGTGATCATCTCTCCTGAGGGCCAAAGGGATGGAGGATAGGAGGAGCTAAACGCTCCCCTTAAAGTGGAGGGGGAATCATGTGATCAATTTTCCACTCTTGGCCGCTCGTAGTTGGTTCAAGAGTACCTCGGGAGAGGAACGTAGGAGACCGTAGAATGCGAAGTCAACAGAATACGTAGACATTCTCACATGAGCTCGTAAGAGTTCGTGAACATACTCGTGGAAGATCATAGGAGTTCGTAGAATACCACGAGTTTGATTTTTTTTTTTAAACTCGGGAGAGCTCTTGGGTAAATTCGCATCGTGGGACAGGGCCTTAAGAGAACAAAAGTAGAGACATCTTTCTCCATTTATATAGGGCACTTGTAAGGCTGCAGTGGGAATATTGTCAACGCTCTCTACCTACTGAAGCATAGATTTGTGAAAGCAGAAATGCAATAACAAATCATCAGATTACTTCTATGAATTAAGCCCAGATGCGGGTTCCGGTCCAAAATGTTTCACCTTTTTATGCACAGATGTTTCATGAACTGCAGAGTTCTTCCAGCATTTTGTTTCTGCTTTAATTCCTGGGATAGACACAAAAAGCTGGAGTAACTCAGTGGGACAGGCAGCATCTCTGGAGAAAAATGGGTCTCGACCCGAATCGTCACCCATTCCTTTTCTCCAGGGATGCTGCCTGTCATGCTGAGTAACTCCATCTTTGTCTATCTTCGGTTTAAACCAGCATCTGCAGTCCCTTCCTACACATTAATTCCTGGGATATTGGGTTCATTATATGAAGAGAAATGTAGACTTGACCTGCAATAGAGTCTTAAGTTTAAAAAAAAGAGCAGTAATGTCCCTGTAATGTACAACATTTTTATGGATCTTAGGAGAGTAGAAGAAGAGATTATGTTTCCCTCAACTGGGGATCTGGAAGCAAGGTGTTGCAGTCTTAATATAAGGGCTCAGACATTCAGAGAAGGGTGAGGAGGAGTTACTGCACTCAGAGGGTAGAGAATTTACAGAATTCTCTACCAAAGAGGGCTGTGAAGACAATTAATTAATGTTTTGAATCATTGAAAAATTGCAGCATGGGAATAGGCCCTTCAGCCCATTGAGTCCATCAATCATCCGTTAACACTAGTCCTATATTATCTCATATTTGAATCCACTCCCTACATACTCGGGGCAATATACAGAGGCTATTTCACCTACAAAGCCGTACGTCCTTGGGATATGGGAGGAAACCGAGAGCATCCTGAGGAAAGCCATGGTCCACAGGGAGAACATGCACACTCCACACAGAAAGCACTTGAGGTTAGGTTCAAACCCAGGCCTCTGGCACTGTGGGGCAGCAGCTGACCAGCCACCCCACTCTGCCACCATTTTGAAGCAAAGTAATCAAGATAAATGGGATAAGTAAACAAAAGTGATACTGAAATGGAAAAAAAAATGAACAGGCACAAGGATTCAAACAACCTTCTATTTCATATGTTCTAATTTAGGTGACGTTTTGAAGGGTGATAACAGTTTGAATAATATTTCCCAAGAAGAACTAATGTCCTCATAAAATAAAAAATATATAATAATTATGTATGCGTGGATCATGGTTCACTGATGGGGAATGAAGAATTAGTGAACAGATGAGTTTTTCTCACGAGATCTATAGGGGGTGTGAGCCTCAGATAGTGCTCTCTGCAATTAAAAAAGATGTTCATCAAATCCACTTTGGAAATTTAAACTGAAATGATCAACTAACGAAGTAGAATGTTCGCAACCTTTAGTGGTGCAAGATGGAAAAGAATAGTGATAACTTGGAGGAAGGAACAGCAGATGCTGGTTTACACCGAAGTTA
The DNA here is from genome assembly GCF_028641065.1 of Leucoraja erinaceus. Taxonomy (NCBI): domain Eukaryota; kingdom Metazoa; phylum Chordata; class Chondrichthyes; order Rajiformes; family Rajidae; genus Leucoraja; species Leucoraja erinaceus. Next base: position 9,354,957 of record NC_073387.1, on the reverse strand, counting down.
GACACAAAATGCTGGAGCAACTCAGCGGGACAGGCAGCTTCTCTGGATGTAAGGAATGGGTGATGTATCGGGTCGAGACCCTTCTTCAGGCTGTTCCTTTGAAGAAGGGTCTTGAACCGAAACGTCATCCAATCTTTCTATCCAGAGATGCTGCCTGTCCCGCTGAGTTAGTCCAGCATTTTGTGTCTATCTTCAGTGATAACATGGAACTATTTACCACAGGAATTGGATGAGGTAATTAGTACAGCCATAAGCAGAAACAAGATAAAGAAATGGTGGAGGACTAAATAGAAGAACAAGTCAAAAGGTTGAGATGAGGTAAGGAAGGAAAAGTTTTGCACAGAGAATGAACACCAGTGTAGACCAGTGTTGACAAAATAGCCATTTATTGTGCTATGACTACATGCAGTGATGCGCAAGGACAAAAGACAAATAGTCATGGCCTAGATGATGTAAGTGTATGGATTTCTCAATCAATTTCAAAAAGTCAGTAAGCAGAAATAATCTCCTTGTAGGGGAGCAAAATAAGAAAAAGGTTTTATAAATGTGGTCTAACCAAACTGTTATGTAATCCTGAAGCGGTTATTTAAAAAAATATATAGAATAGCAGCTATCAAGAGAAAGTAATCGTGGATGTTTTGGGTTGACACCCAGCATCAGGAGTCTCCGTACTCCTTCTACATAAAACTGCATTGCCTTTTTTTATTCCTCTTCCGAAAACCCAAATAATATCTCCCTCCCATTTCTTTCCATTACAGATAACGATACACAGGGCATGAACATCGAATTCTCCCAATTCTGTTAGTCCTTGCTGTCTCCTCCCCTTCCTCAGCTCCCCTGCTGTCTCCTCCCACCCTCCAGCCTTCTGGCTACTCCTCCATTTCCCTTTCTTGTCCCGACCCACCCCCACCCCCGATCAGTCTGAAGAAGGGTTTCGGCCCGAAACGTTGCCTATTTCCTTCGCTCCATAGATGCTGCTGCACCCGCTGAGTTTCTCCAGCTTTTCTGTGTAACCTTCGATTCTCCAGCATCTGCAGTTCCCTCAGATAACGAGCAAATGGCTGGAACCACACATAGCTCCGGAGCTCACCGACATACAGTATTTACCATGTCCACAAGCTGCCATTATTTCTGCTCTACCTAAAGATCCCCATTCTCTGCCCCAAAGGAACAACATCACAAAGGTAGGCTCTTATAGAAACAATCGAGAGAGGAACAGCTACTAACCAAAGACTTTTTTATAGCATACATTCAACCCTGAAATAATACCAGGCAGTGGGACAATAGTGAATTAAAGACAGACCACATAGTTTACCAGGCACACGAACCCTCATATTTATTTTGTGGAACAAACCGTCAAGTTGGCATGAAAATCAATGGAAAATAATAATTAGCATTACTACCTTGTATGAAGGGAGAATGTGATTCTGACCCCTAACAGGCCTCAACATTTGAAATAATTAAAATAAATATTTTTGTGTTATTATGAAAAATGTCTTCTCCCTTCCTCACTTGTTCTAATAGTTGTTTTTCAGTTCTTCCATCTATGTACATGTACCGTTTTTGTCTCAGTTTTATTGCACCAAATATATTTTTTAAATTCCCTTTTTAACTCTGGTATGGAATTCAAATCTCTCATTTTTTAATAATATGGTTTCCCAATTAATTTTATTCAAACAAGCAGCTACATTTGTAAGATTATCTCTTGAAATCAGGAACCTGGATTAAGAATATTGGTAGCTTCTTTCTTAGGCTTCTAAAATTAATTCCACTCATGTTATATTTCTTGTCATAATCACTAGAATCAGTAGCATGGGTAGAAATGATTAAGCATTTGTAAAACAGGAGCTCACGAGAGCTGGATGACACCAATTCCCAAAACGTAAGTTGCAATTATTTGACCTGATAGAAATATGTGAAAAATCATCAGAGAAGGTAATTGGAACAAATGCTGGCTGGAAGGATTTTCAAACATTTGATGAAAAGCGTTGCAAAAAAAGAAAGTAATTGCTGTGAAAGGAAATCATCCTGATAAGTACATTTGATTGGGAGGGAAAGCAAGAAAGCAATTATTTAAACCTACCTACTTTAAGTTCTTGGCAACATTGACAAGGCCAACATTGATTGTCCATGTCTAATTATCCTTGAGAACTTAATAGTGAGTCACCTTCTTGAATCACTGTATATTTTCTGGTACATTGCTGGTGAGAACATCACTGGGAAGTGAGTTCCAAAATTTTAGCCCAGTGACAACAGAGGAACTTCAACATATTTCCAGTTCAGGACAGCATGTGACTTGGATAGGACCCTGTAGATGGTGGTCTTTCCATGCAGCTGCTGACCTTGACCTTCTTGGGAGATGCCTTAAGAGTAGCAAATAACTGCAGTGCATTTTGCAAGAGGTACTTACTACAGCTACTGAGCATAGCTTTTGAAGTGAATGAACGCTTACAATGGTGGAAGGAGTAACAGGAGTGAAATGGGCTACTTTGTCTGAGAAATTGTACTAATCCAAGTGAATTGAGATTATACTATTGCACCCCAGACCACCACCTTGTAGATGGTAAAAAATTGTTGGGAAATGTCAGTGACTGAATCTATCACTGCAGGATACCCAGCCTTTGGTGACACCCAGAATGTTGGTAATAAGGATGTAGAGATATAAATGTCATTGAACATCAATGGTAGATGCTTAGACTCTCTGATGTATAGATGATCAATGGCTGGTAATCATAATTTAAAAAATCGTACTGCATTAATCAGAATAGAGTTAACCTGGGTATTGGTGTCTCAATTACTTTGTACATATATACATTGATGTTGAATTGTATGGGAATGGCATATTGCACTAAGGATAATGAAAGTCAATGTCAAGGAAAGGGAAAAACATTTATTCCCTTCGAAAGCTTACTTGCTATCGTACACACCAACTGCAAAATGCACTGCAGTTACCTGCTGTTCAAATGCAACCTCCCAAGAAACTCAAGGACATATGTAAATCAATGTAGAAAAATGTGAATTCATTTTGGAAGTAGGAATGGGAGGTAAACTACATACATGCTTACACAGACAGATTTTAAATGAAGTGCATTAGCAGGGACCTTGATCAGCAGCAGGAGTCATCATGGCCCCACAAGGACAGCACAGTGGTATAGTTGCTGCCTTACAGCACTTAAAGCTCCAGAGATCCAGGTTCGATCCTGGCTACAGTTTTTCTACGATCTCCCTGTGACCGCGTGGGTTTTCGGTTTCCTCTCACACTCTAAGGACGTACAGGTTTGTAAGTTAATTGGCTTGGCATAAATGTAATTTGTCCCTAGAGTGTGTAGGGTAGTGTTAGTGTGCGGGGATCGCTGGTCGGTGTGGACTCGGTGGGCCGAAGGGCCTGTTTCCGTGATGTATCTCTAAAAAAAGCAGGATCTGCCTTATAGGCACAAGGATCCTTAATTCTACATTGGCAGTCAAAAGCATGAAGACTATTACAGGCTGTGTTAAACCATTACAACCATGTATCTTCATTGTCTAGGAGTGTTGTCACAATCTCCCAACATAACTCATTGCGGCCCCTGCACTTTTTTTTATCTGCCCTTTCTCTGCAACTGCAATATTTAAAAATTCTGTAACACTATATTCGGCACTCTGGTATTTTTATCGTTGTAATTATTGCTTTACTTGTGTAAATGCTTGATTGTACAACTTGGCTGGATAGCATAGAAACAAAAGCTTGTCGCTGTAACTCAGTACATTTGACAATAATAAGTCAATACCAGTTATAGACTGTAAATAAATGAGGCTTACAGTTGTGTGGGAATGCATAGGGCCATATCATCACTTTTGGTTTAAACAAGGGTGTATTGTTTGCTGTTTCATTCCTTGAACCCTCTTCAACATTGCATTTCTCCTGCCTCTCATCTCTTCCATGACCTCCTGAGAGTCTATGAGCCGTGATTATGTCCAACGACAGATGGAGCAGCATTTGTGCAGAAATTCTCAGGTCAAGTGAGGTTAGTGGGATGTCTGTGACCCAAGGCTGCAGATTATGTACAATTAGCCTTAGCCGACTTGTTATGCATTCAAAAGGATCATGACCTCCCAAGGTCATCTTAGATTGTGCTGGATGTACAAACATACTCTTGAATTTGTTATTGGTGGTGTATCAGGACATTTACATTATTAAAATCGCACCCTAAGAAATAGTGCCCCAGGCTCTTTCTATAATCACTCAACCAGTCATGTAAAACTGCATGTCTGAGTTTTCATGGAGCCTAAGGGAATAGAGAGCGAGAGAGAGAGATGCTGAGAAATGTAAAAAGCGATTTTGCTCTGCTTTCAAGGGCAGGGCATGTAAGATTCCTTTTGATGTAGAATTTCTTAAAACATGCCTCAAATTAACGAACAACAAATCTAGAATAATTTGGAGATATTTACTCCACACATCGCACTTGCTGGGAGTATAAAACTGAACAAAAAACTCAATCATTTTTCCCGACATGTTAGTGATTTGAAATAAAGTTTGACTCATTTCAGATCCAAGGAAGTTTCTAAAACAAAGCTGGCCGTATGAGATTTTCTTTCAAATGTCTTGCAGCTGAATTAGGGGGGGATGTGATGAAGAACAGAACCAATTACTATTGGCTCCAACGTAGATGTTTTAAACCCCCTCAGATGGGGATTAAAATTTATGTCGAGGAACCCTGTCTCTGATGCATCTCACATATGGACATCTCTGCCTCACATGGAAGTAGGCTTGGAGTGGGTGAGGAGACTCCATGCATTGAATTTGAAATTACAGAGTTGCAATTGCAGAGTTGAAGAACAGAGCTTCAGATTCAGTCCTTGGTTGACTCGCAATGCCCAACATTGTGGGAGAAATGTGTGTCCAATGGTATAAACATTGAACATTGAACGGTCCAATTTCATGTAATACACTCTAAGCCACATTTCATGATCACAGAGAGATACAGCATGGAAACAGGCCCTTTGGCCCACAGAGTTCACACTGACTACCAATCGCCCATTTTGACTATTCCTACACTAATTCAACTTTAATTTCTCCATATTGTGATCAATTCCTCCAGATTCTTTCACACCATACACATAAGGGGCAATTTAGAATCCCACTAATCTACAAAGCCAAACATTTTTAAGATGTGGGGGAAAACCTGAGCCCCCAGATGAAACACACATGCTCTCAGGAAGAATGTGCAAATTCTACACAGATAGTAGCAATGTTACAAAATTTTGAGATTAAAAAAATCATTTTTACCTGTTACCTACATGAAATCCGTCCCCGTTGTCAGCATTGACGGCTTTAGAAGCTGTAATTTATCCCATCAGATAAAGCATAAAAAGAAGTTTAATTTGACACCTAATTCACTTTCATATCTTCAGTATTAAAAACGTTATGGCCATTTTCATACTCGGAAATAAGAATCTTGTTCCCTATTGCTTTTCCATTTACTGAACACAAAAGCTGTGATCGAGGACGAACAAAAGCCTATAACTTTCTTAAAAATTAAGAGAACTGAAAGACATTTTCAGTCATTATAGATTGAAGCATTCTGAAACAAATATGAAACAATCTTACTTAGATGACTTGAAATTAAAGCATATAATTAGTTAGTTACCTAATTGTAACTAATTACAAAATTCAATTACTAGATCTAAACATCTATCAATTTCTTAAGAATAAATTAACATATTTAAATAGCCTAAGTGTCCAAATAACATTCACACAAGAATTCACAATAAAACATGTTTTTTTTAAAAGTCTCATTGTCATGGATTTATAGGCCAAATGGGAGGAATTTAATGTTTAATACCTGCAAATTAATGGCCATTTAAATCAACTTGCGAGTGGGTTTTTCTGGAATGTTGCGGTTGTTGTGATTTAGACCCCCATATCGGCATGAAAAATACTGCCCGTTGGTATGGGGACTAAATCACCGTTTCGCAACTTAAAATGTGAACTAAAGGCATCTTCAGAAACACTTACATAAACATATATACTATTACATACATAAAAATAAACGGCTTTCTCTTACCTGTCACCTACATGAAATCCGTCCCCGTTGTCAGCAATGACGGCTTTAGAAGCTGGTTTTTAAATTATTGCAGCGCTGAAATTGTCGGGCGCGTTTTTAAAAAAAAGACACAGAACAGCCGTCGGAACAATTCTTCAGCAAACGCTTGCACTCCGACAATATAAAATCCAGGACAAGGTAAGAGAAAACCATGTTTTAACCCCCCCCCCCCCCCCCCCAAACGCTCCAAACTTGGCAGAATTGCAGCACTGCTGAAGGTAAGTATTGTAGCATACCTACAGATAGCACCCAAGGGCAGGATTGAACATAGGTCCCTGGGTCTGTGAGGCAGCGGTTCTACCAGCTGTGTCATTGTGTAACACCCTCTTAGCACTTGACCTATAGAAAATAATCTAAACTCATATTTCTTAACTCATCATCAGCCTGAAGAAGGATTTCGGCCCAAAATGTTGCCTATTTCCTTCGCTCCATAGATGCAGATGCACCCGCTGAGTTTCTCCAGGACTTTTGTCTACTTTCTAAACTAAGGTTATTTTATCTAATCATAACTTTGGTTATAACCATATAACCATATAACCATATAACAATTACAGCACGGAAACAGGCCATCTCGACCCTTCTAGTCCGTGCCGAACACATAATCTCCCCTAGTCCCATATACCTGCGCTCAGACCATAACCCTCCATTCCCTTCCCATCCATATAACTATCCAATTTATTTTTAAATGATAAAAACAAACCTGCCTCCACCACCTTCACTGGAAGCTCATTCCACACAGCTACCACTCTCTGAGTAAAGAAGTTCCCCCTCATGTTACCCCTAAACTTCAGTCCCTTAATTCTCAAGTCATGTCCCCTTGTTTGAATCTTCCCTACTCTCAGTGGGAAAAGCTTTTCCACGTCAACTCTGTCTATCCCTCTCATCATTTTAAAAACCTCTATCAAGTCCCCCCTTAACCTTCTGCGCTCCAAAGAATAAAGCCCTAACTTGTTCAACCTTTCTCTGTAACATTTATTTATTTATTTATTTAGAGTTATTTAAACTCTCTGTCACTTACACTATCTCACAGCACCCTGTACTATGCACCATTGTCTTTTAATTAAAGCTCCCAGCCAAACTGTTAATATTACAGATTTTGACTTTCTTAATTTAGTTTCTATTACTGTATTAGGATCATTTTCCATTCCCTCTTCCACCCAGGTCTGCATATATGTATGACCTTTGATGTCTTCGCACTTGATTAATTCATCTCATATCCCTAGGCAATCCTTCTTGTTCTACCATCTAGATACTCTGGTGCCATTTTCTAATGGACACCAAGCCCCATTTAGCCAGCACCCTTGTGTCTGTTGATCTACACAGGGTTTTGCTCGCTGTCTCGCTATCTATCTTCATGATATTTCTTAAACTACCATTCTGGTCATTTGCTCTAAAATCTCCTTATGTGACTCATCCTTGTCAAAACCCCCATCCCAATTTCCAGTAAATAGTCAGGTTGACATAGCAGGATTTTGTTTCTGGGAAGCAAGCACCTTGCTACATTTTGCTGTGCTGGAGTAGAAGATACTCCATGGTTGATGTTGTATCTTCCACAAAGGACGATGGTTGTGCTGGATGGAAGTTAATCATCTCAACTGCTGTAGATCTCACTACATGGCTCCCAAAAGTAGTGACCTGTATCCAACCATATTCAACTGTTCCATCAATGACATCTCTTTCATCATAAGGTTATGGGGATGTGGGGATGTTTGCTGATAAATGCATACTTTTTAATCCCACTTCAGCATCTCAGCAAATGAACCTGCAAAGTGGAAGATCTGGGCAACATCCATGCATGGAATGATGAGTGGCAAATAATATGTATGGCCACAAATTGCCAGACATGATCAACTTCAACAAAAAGGAGTCTCATTACTTATCTTTGACATTCACCATCTTTGATATTCACCATTCTGGAGGTCACCATTGACCAGACATTCAACTACATCAGCCATCTAAGTAATTACTGTATCTACAACAGCAAGTTTGAGATTGTGTATCCTACAGTGAAAGACTCACCTCCTGCCATCCTAACTATTTTTCCCATCTACAAGGCATACATTGACCAGACATTCAACTACATCAGCCATCTAAGTAATTACTGTATCTACAACAGCAAGTTTGAGATTGTGTATCCTACAGTGAAAGACTCACCTCCTGCCATCCTAACTATTTTTCCCATCTACAAGGCATACATCAGGAGTGTGGTCAAATACTCTCCATTTGCCTGAACGATTGCAGCTCCAACGAAACTCAATAAACTTGACCATCATGCAGGACAAAGCAGCCCAACTGATCGATACCCACTTCACCATCCTAAGCATTCATTCCCTTCACCACCAGCACACAGTGGGGGCAGGGTGTGCTATCTACATAATGCACTGCAGTTTTATGACACCGCCACCTAAACCTGCAACCTCCAAAGACAAGGGCAGCAGGTGATTGCTGTTTCTTCATTGTCACCGTGCCTAAATATTGGAACTGCCTCCCCAAAATCCCTGTAGGAGTAACTTCACCATAAGGGCTGAAGCAGGTCTATAACAGCTCATCATTGTGTTTTCAAGGGAATTAAATCTGCCTGTTCTTGTGAAGCCCACGTCTCAAAATAACGATAAAATAATTCTCAAATCTCCAGTGTAGATGTTTTGCATACATTATTTGGACCTCTGTCATATACACTGTATACTAGCCAACATGTCACATCTGCATTAGTGTAATCTACATCAATTCACCATAACGTCAATCTGCTCCACTATTATCAACAATCCCAATTAGTCCGTTTTTTTTTAATCATTTACACTCCCATAATCTAAAGATTAACCCGAATATCAACTATCTACACCTCCATTCCTTGATTGACCTTAGTGGTCGGTTATCTCCACTTACAATATTGCTCCTATGATTATCCAGGAGTCATTATGATGTTCTTATCATCAAAACCCAAATTCAGCCACTATATCAATTCTCCAGATTTCAAAAATCCAAATTGTATCCAATGCATTATTTTGATTATGTACTTAACTTTTAAAGCAGTGAAATATCCACACTGGCATATTGGCATCTAGGCAGACCTGTAGGGTGTAGGATGTCTCTGTAGGATGCAAAAATGAAATGAAAAAACAATTTCTACCTTTGTTTAGTCAATATAAAATGATTTGGGTCTTGATACACATCATTTAAACTTGGCAGCAATTTCCTGCCCAATGTTCACTGACAATAAATATTACTTTCTCCGTCAACCATTCAAAGACATCAGATAAATCAGTTTAAATGAACAGGTCATCTGAAGTCAGTGAGCAGTGGGGTGTATTTTAATGTATGTTTTCTACTGCTGTTTAAATAAATAAACTATTACAAAAGTGAATTTAATGTAAAGATTAAACAAGGCTTTTCAGCTAAATTGAGTTGTCTTTTAGCAGTCTGTAGGTTGAGCAAGCAGGCTCAGTTAGAAAACAATTACGTTTTTAGGAAAATATTTGGTCTTAAATGCAAGAACTAGAAAATCACGAGGCCTCCGATCATTCAGCCTCGATGAAACGTTGTGGTAAACCAAGATTAACTTTGTCTTCATAGCCTCAGAATTAAAGGACGTTCTTTTAGGAAGAAGATGAGGAGGAATGTCTTTAGTCAGAGGGTTATGAATCTGTGGAATTCATTGCCACAGATGGCTGTGGAGGCCATCAGTGGATATATTTATGGCAGAGATGGATAGATTCTTGATTACTACGTGTGTCAGGGGTTATGGGGAGAAGACAGGAGAATGGGGTTAGGAGGGAGAGATAGATCAGCCATGATTAAATGGCGGAGTAGTCTTGTTGGGTCGAATGGCCTAATTCTGCACCTATCACTTATGACCTTATGATCTAATGAGTCCCCGATAGGTAGGCCATGAGACCTGTCACAACCAACCACCACCCGAATCATTGAAGACTCAATGAGCAGGGCTAGAGATGTATTGTTTTATTCATTCTTTCTCCTGTAATTTACTTTAATATAGTGTATTTAAAACCATTAAATCTTCTTTTGATGTAGATTACACTAATGCAGATGTGACATGTTGGATAGCACACAGTGTATATGACAGAGGTCCAACTAATGTATGCAAAACATCAACACTGGAGATTTGAGAATTATTTTATCGTTATTATTGACATGAATCGGTATCAATACAGCGAGCGGTGCAGTAAATCATATTTAAATTAAGTTTGTGGTATTTGAGTTTATTTTCAATAAACTTGAGCAAGTAAATGTAAGAATATATGATTCAAAAATATAATTACTAAAAGGGACGTAGATTTTATGAAATGCATTTTACAACCTTCTGAAGGAGAGGAAAGAACCAGCCAGCATTTTCCTTGTACAGAATTACATAGAATGTTACAGAGACAGCTGTCTGTGCCTGTATTCATCCTCAACACTTGTCTTATCCCACTTAAATCATCTCACTCAATCACCATACATTAGGGCAGCCAATGATGCAGCGGTAGAGCTGCTGTCTCACTGTGCCAGAAACCCAGGTCCGATCCTGACTATGAGTGTTGTCTGTGTGGAGTTTGCACGTTCTCCCTGTGACCACGTGGGTTTTTTCCGGGTGCTCTGGTTTCCTCCCACAATCAAAAGACGTATAAGTTTGTAAGTTAATTGGCTTCGGTAAATTGTAAATGATCCCAAGTGAGTAGGATAGTGCTAGTGTACTGGGATGATAGTGGTCGGCATGGACTTGGTGGGCCTGTTTTGGCGCTGTACCTCTAAAGTAAAAAAGTAAATAGCCTTTTTTCCCTACTTCCTCATCTGTTTATTCAACGTCCATTAAAAAAAACATCCATATTAATTTCCCAGAAATCCTCTGTATGAGAGAGCAAACTTTCATCTTTCTGAGTAGTTTTGTCCCCTTTTTATTGCCTCACCTTTTCTTGCAGCCTTTGTGCTTGTATACATCCCAGAGATGTTAGATTTTGTAATTGTTAAATTGAAGAAGCTTGCGAAAAAGAACAGAGCCCCTCATACAAAATGCCACAAAAGAATAAACAGTATAAAATATCAAATTCAGAGACTGAAAAAAACCTGTGAGATACTACCAAGAAAAGAGGTCAAGAGTTAAAGATTTCCGTAGGTCCGCGGTCAGTGGAAATCCATTTAATTAAGTCAGTGATATTCAAATTCATTTTCAATAAACTTTAGCAATCAAATGCATGGCTTGTAAGAATTTATAATTCGAAATTATCATTACTAAAAGGGACGTCGATTTTATGAAAATGTATTTCACAACCTTCTGAGAGAGGGACGAACCAGCCAAACACTTTTCTTCAGCCAAGGATCTTTGATTGTATTCACAGTAGAGTCATAGCTAATTGAGCAGAGTCACCATGGCTTTATGAAGAGGTAAACTTTGCTGAGAAATGTTATGGTGCTCTGTGAGGAAAGGTCGTATAGAGAGGTGGGGAACTGGTAAACATAATATATTTGGATTTTCAAAAGACATTCAAAGTGATGCCATACATAAGAGCACATCACCAGATACGAGCTCATGATGTTGAAGATAATATTTTTAGAATGGGTAGAGGATATACTAATAGCCCTGTCCCATGGTACGAGTTCATTCCAAGAGCTCTCCCGAGTTTTAAAAAAATCAAACTCGTGGTAAGCATGGAGAATGAACGTAGCGGGTACGTCGGAGCTCGGGATATCTCTTAGCACTAACGGCAGGTAATCAGGAAGACTCGCTAATGGCAGTTAAGCACGGGAAGACTCATGAAGATTTTTCAACATGTTGAAAAATGTCCACAAGAGCCCCGAGTACTGACGAGTGGCCATTACCATCACGGGAGAGCTCTTGGAATGAACTCGTACCGTGGGACAGGGCTTTAACTAATAGGAAGCAGAGAGTAGGGGATCTTTTTCAGCAGACAACCTGTAAGCAATGGGATGCCACAGAGATAGCACTGTACAAGATATGTTAATAGGTTTACAAGATATATTAATGATTTAGAGGAGGGAAGCAAATGTGCTGTCAGCAAGTTTGGGGGATAATGCAAAGGTCGGGGTAGGGAAGACGTGCACGAGACATATCCAGTTTGTGTGATATTGGTAAGTGTGATGAGTGGGATAAAACATTGGTAAATCCAGCATCATGTGAAAATATGTGAAGTTATTTATTTTGTAAGACTGATAAAAGTTTATTAGCTTTAGCTGAGCTTACCTTAGACATACAGCACAGAAACAGACTCTTCAGCCCAACGTGTCCATCTTGACCAGCGATCAGGGTATACTGACACTATCCTACACACAAGTGACAATTATTTATTTTCTTTCCAAAGCCAATTAACCTACAAACCTGCACGTCTTTGGAGTGTGGAATGAAAACGGAGCACCCGGAGAAAACCCACATGGTCATGGGAGAGTGCAAAAACTCTGTATAGACAGTGCCAGTAGTCAGGATCAAACGGGTCTCTGATGCTGCAAGTTAGCAACTCTACCACTGCACCACCCTGCCACCACATAATTATTTACATGGGGAAATAAGGCAATAAACGGCAGCAGAAAGGTATTTGGGAGACCTACAGAAAGCTTTTATGCAGGTCCAGCAGGTAGTCAGGGAGGCTAAAGGGCCTGTCCCACTTGGCCGTCATTCGCGCGCCATTTACACGAGCTGCTTGCGTGTGGGTAGCGCGTGCGTCGCATGGGACGGGCGCATGGAGCGGTGTGGAGAAGTGTGGAGTGGCCTGGAGGAGTGTGGACTTTGCGTAATTGACGGCCAAAGTGGGACAGGCCCATAAGGGAATGCTGCCTTTTATTTCAAAGGGTTGAACAGGTAGTATAACATGTAAGTCTTACTACGTCTATTGAAATAATGTACCTTTACTATAGAGATGAGGAGGGCATTTATTTAGCCAGAGAGTGGTGAATCTGTGGAATTCATTGCCACAGCTAGCAGTGGAGGCAAAATCCTTGAGTATTTTTAAAGCAGAGATTGATAAGTTCTTGATAAGTGATAAGTTCTCCCCATAATTTTGGAAGAAATTATGGGGAGAAAGCAGAAGAATGGGATTGAGAGGGAAAAATAGATTATCGATTCATCAATTATCGAATGGCAGAGCCTACATGATAGGCCAAATGGCTTCACTCCTATGTCTTGTGGTCTTATCTTACTCAAATATGTTAGATTCTTAGACGTGTGAGAGGGTGTTTAGCTTCATCAATGGTTCAATGGCACTTTACTCATGTACTAGATACAGTGAAATTCTTTGTTTTGCATACAATTCAGTAGAATCATACTATGGATAAGTACAATCATAAAAAAAAGTACAACGATTGTAGTGTAAGAATAGTTAAATTCACTGAGGCAGGACGCAAAGTATCACCACAGTTCCGGCGCCATCTTGTGCCCTTCTGTTTCAAGTTCTTAATATTAAAGAGTCTTATCTTATCAATAAGGCCAGTTGTTCTGGTGGTGGCACAGGGTCGGTGTTGCAGGGGTTGGCATGCTCTGGCAATGCTGTCTATGTCCTCCGACACTGTTCCGCCACTACATGCCACTGCAGGCCGCGTCTGATCCACACGTTTGGCCTCATGAGGAGTCTCCAGAGGTGTCTGATCCACGCAATCTCCTGGCTGATGAAGAGCCTCCAGTGGCCAACTCCATGTGTAAATCTACCCACGAACCTCCCACACCTCACCTCCCATAGCCACCACGCAGCCACATGTGCTGGGGCACCTCCTGCAGCTGACCCCAAAATTACTCTGATGCCATGGGAGGCGAGCCCCAGACTGCTCACCAGTGCCAACCCTCTCCTCCTTCTGCTGCTACCGTCATCTTGAACGTCTAACTCATGGGAGAGTCTAGAACTAATGGCATAGTCTCAGAATAAGGGAGTGACCATACAAGACTCAGGTAAGGAAGAACTTATATTCACAATATTTGGAATTTCCTGCCCGGGGCAGTATTGAGGATGAATACCTGGAGATATTGCAAACTGAAATAGATTTTTGAACAATAAAGGAATTGAGGTTTGTGGGGAAACGGAAGCAAAATGGTCACCGAAGATCATATCAGCACAATCTTACTGAATGACACAGCAGGCTCGATGGGCTAAATCCCCTAATCCTGCTCCAATGGTTTTTGGTCTTGCAGTCTAAAGGGCCTGTCCCACGAGCATGCGACCTGCATGCGGAAAGCGTGACCAAACCGGAAGCGGGAGCCGCACGGAGGTTGAGTGATCCCTGTACAGGGCCGGTCCCACCAACATGCGACCTGCATGCGGCAAGCGCGACCAAACCGGAAGCGGGGGCCGCGCAGAGGTCAAGTGAGTGACGTGAAGTTCAGGCGAAGTCCACGTGAGGTTCGCGCGTGACATACGGCGTCGAGATGCTGCGCACGCCCGTTGAGGCGGTGAGTACGGCATCGAGGCGGCTGCGGGCCACGCGGAATTTTTGAACACGGTCAGTTGTTCGGAGGCCCGCGCGATGTCGGGACCAGCTCCACACAACTCCATACGGCACCGGCGATCGAAGTGGGACCGGCCCCGCGAGGCCATACGGCTCAAGCGACCATGTTAGGTCGCGCTTGCTGCATGGAGTTGCATGCTCGTGGGACAGGCCCTTAACTGAGCAAAGCAAATTGTTCTTTATAATAATCTCACGGTTTCTGTGCACCGATTTTTCCAAGGGGGGTTTAGGATTAGCCTCAGCCTCGTTGTTTCCTGTCCCTTACAGCCACTGACAAGCTGCACATTAATATGATAGAAAGTGAACTCTTCTTGTTACGTTGCACCTGAAGGTGCTCAGAAATGCAATCGGTCACTTTGGGAAATGTTCTGGACTGGTGGCAGTGGGCAAGTCAGTCACATTGCCATTGCTACACGGAATTGTGCAAAAGAGCAGTGCTGAACTCAAAATGTGGGCCAGGCAGCATCTCTGGAGAGAAGGAATGGGTGACGTTTCGGGTCGAGACCCCTTCTTCAGACCCGAATTATCACCCATTCCTTCTCCCCAGAGATGCTGCCTGTCCCGCTGAGTTACTCCAGGTTCTTGTGTCTATCATCGGTTTAAAACAGCATCTGCACATCCATCCTACACATGTAAATCACCAGTGATCTATTTGATGCATCAATGAACCAGAAAACATTCTAATGATCTGAAGGATGAAGGCACTGAAAAACTGTGAAGCCTCGTCACCTCCTCGGCTACCAACCAAGTTATCACTCATCTCACGGTGGTTTGCAGCTCTACTCCTTTAGACAGTGAATCCCTCTGTCCCCAACTCTCATCCTGCTGGCCATTCACTGAACCGTTATTGCTGTCAAATTTGTGACCCAGTTGTCACTGCTGCCTCTCCTTCCTTTTCTCAGCAGCCAAAGTAAACTATTGGAAATATTCAGCAGGTTCAGCAATGGAGAAAGAAACAAAGTCGCTGCTTTGGGTCGATCACCCTTCTCACTTCAACAGGTGCTGTCTGACTAACAGGTGGGTTTCTGTACCTTCACCGATTTGCAGCATTCGAAGATTGTTACTTTTGTGGAAGCTGCCCGGGTTTTAATGATCATTCCCTCAGCACATTCTCCCATATCCCGCCTCCCTTTTCGCTTCCCCTCCATCCCCTGCCACCTATAACCCTTCCTCTGGCTTCCCATTTCACTGATCTTATCTCCTTATCTCATAGCCATTTGTCTGCTTTTCATCTCTGGCCTTTCTCCACTAATTTTGTCAATTAAAACCCCCATCACCAGTATCACCAGTATTACTTAAGATAGACACAAAAATGCTCAACAGGTTAGACAGCATTTCTGGAGAAAAGGAATAGGTGGCGTTGTCTGACCCACTGAGTTATTCCACAATTTTTGTGTCTATCTCCGGTTTAAACCAACATCTGCAGTTCCTTCCTACACACTCCACCTATTATTTGACAGACCTTGTCCTAACCCCACCTCTTTTCCAGCTTTCTCCTCCCAACTGCATTTAGTCTGAAGAAGGGTTCTGACCCAAAACATCACTTATCCGTGTCTTCCAGAGACACTTCCAGAGTGCTGCCTGACCTGCTGAGTGACTCCAACACAATGTACCTTTCTTTGTAAATCAGCACCTGCAGTTCCTCTTGTCTACCCTTAACACGTTCGTCAGGTAATGAGTGAGCCTGTTAATGCTTTTAGGATTCTTTCAGTAAAGAAGCATAAGCACTGAATTAACAAAGAACTTTAGGCATGGCTTTCATGGCAGTGCACCCCAGATTCAATCGTGATTCACCAATTTTCTATCATTGGGCAGATAATCTGTCACCACTGGCTCAATGTTTCTGGGTTAGAAAGTTAAGGCCCTGTCCCACTTTCCCGAGTTACTCACAAACTCTCCCGAGTTTTCCCCTTGATTTGAACTCGGGGAATGCCGGGTAATGTCGGCAGCGAGCTCATAGGAGCCCGTAGGAGTCCGTAGGTGTTTCGTAGCGGCTCTTAATGCCAGCCGTAGGAACTCGAGGCATCGGGTAAGTCGGGATGTTTTTTCAACGTTGAAAAATGTCCACGAGAAAAAGAAAATGGCCCCAAATGGCTATTACCTTAATTCTCCGGGTTCGAATCATAGGGAAAACTCGGGAGAGTTTGTGAGTAACTCGGGAAAGTGGGACAGGGCCTTTACTGGTTCATGTCCTGCTTCAGGAAGTCCGATGAGGGACATTTGAAGAAGGGTCTCGACCCGAAATGTCACCCATTCCTCTCCAGAGATTCTACCTATCCCGCTGAGTTACTCCAGCATTTTGTGTCTATCTTCGAGGGTAAGATATAAACAGTAAAGGACAAGGAGATAAGGAATGCTGTGCAGGGCAGCACAGTAGCTACTGCCTTACAGTGCCAGAGACCAGGGTTTAGATCCTGACTAAAGGGTGCTTGTATGTTCAGAGTTTGTACGTTCTCGCCGTGACCCACATGGGTTTTCTCACAGATCTTTGGTTTCCTCCCACTCTCCAAAGACGTATAGGTTTGTAGATTAATTGGCTTGCTATAAAATGGAAAAATTGTCCCTAGTGTGTGTAGGACAGTGTTAATATGCGAGGATTGCTGGTCGATGCAGACTTGGTGGGCTGAAGGGCCTGTTTCCGCGCTGCATTTCTAAACTAAACAAAAGTCTGAAGAAGTATCTCAACCCAAAACGTTGCCTATTCCTTCGCTCCATAGATGCTGCCTCACCCGCTGAGTTTCTCCAGCTTTATTGTCTACTTTTAAAACTAAAACAAAGCTCACTGTGCAGGAAGTCTCATTTCTCAAGAGCTTTCCAGTTCTGTCCACACAAAACCTCAGAGAAAATCCAGTTAATATTAATAACATGTCCATTGCAGTTGTGTCAGGACCAGCATCAGGAAGATACATGCCTGCCAACTGTGTAAATTGCAGCCCCCAGATATAGCTGGGAGCTTTTTGTAGGCTTTGGACAGCTGCAATTATGTTCATTGGAGAAAATACCTTTTGCAAATGAAGTTCAGTTTAAGGGATTTTGTCCACCAATAATGCAATGAAACGGATTAACTGAAAGAGAATGTTTACAATTAATAAGAAGAGTTTTAATACCAACAACACTACAGTGATTCAAAATCAAATGGCAGAAATGAAGGAAAAGTGTGTTATTTCTCCATGAACCAGTTTCCCCTGTATTTAGCTGGAGACCTATGTACCTCATTTCTCATGACTTTGTTCTGTGATGCAAATTGGTCTTGAGATGACCTTACTTGGCTTGGGTGCTATACTGTCAGCATGCATTCTCTTCAAACACATTTGGGTGAAGGTGATAACATTAGATTAAGGACCAATATTCCTTCACTTGAAAAATTCTTTATGCATCTGTGCACAAGTTAAAAGCAGCATGTGGCAGCATGAGAAGTGTATGCTTCAACGAGTTTGCTGCGCATTCTATAACGGAGTTGACATTTTTATTTAGTGGGCTAATCAGTTCAATCAAGTCATCAGCAGAATTGGCAGAGTCACCAGCTTCATTGCAATGTCCAGTCAACTGTTGTTGCGGATATCACTAATTCTCAACTGAAAACCAATGAGCCTGGAGCCAGTACTGGAGAAGGATCTAAAGGGTCTGAATAAATCCCACTGCAAGGCTCATTATGAAAATAACATCAGAACAAACACTGACGCTTTAACTTTGGAATGTGTCTACAAATGTGATTGTTCAGAGTTGTTTTCTTAGTACCTCTATCTAACTCTCTTGAAAGCATCCAGAGAATCGGCCTCCACTGCCTTTGAGGCAGAGAATTCCACAGATTTGCAACTCTCTGGGTGAAAAAGTTTCCCCTCATCTCTGTCCTAAATGGCCTACCCCTTATTCTTAAACTTAAACTAAATTCCAGCATACAAGCCCAGTCGCTCCATTCTTCCAACATATAACAGTCCCGCCATCCCGGGAATTAACTTTGTGAACCTATGCTGCACTCCCTCAATAGCATGAATGTCCTTCCTCAAATTGGGAAACCAAAACTGCACACAATACTCCAGGTGTGGTCTCACCAGGGCCCCGTACAACTGCAGAAGGACCTCTTTGCTCCTATATTCGATTCCTTTTGTTATTAAGGCCAACATCCCATTAGTTTTCTTCACTGCCTGCTGTACCTGCGTGCTGACTTTCAGTGACTGATATGCAAGGTCACCCAGGTCTCGTTGCACCTCCCCTTTTCCTAATTTGACACCATTCAGATAATAATCTGCCTTCATTCTTGCCACCAAAGGCCTTATATTTATCCACATTATACTGCATCTATCATGCATCTGCCCACTCACCCAACCCACCCAAGTCCCCCTGCATCCTTATAGCATCCGCCTCACAGTTCACACTGCCACCCAGCTTTGTATCATCTGCAAATCTGCTAATGTTACTTTTAATCCATTCATCTAAATCATCCATGTATATTGTAAATAGCTGCTGCCCCAGCACCAAACCTTGCGGTACTCCACTATTCACTGCCTGCCATTCTAAAAGGGGCCCGTTAATCCCTACTCTTTGTTTCCTGTCTGCCAACCAATTTTCCATCCATGTCAGTACCCTACCCCCAATACCATGTGCTCTAATTTTGCCCGCTAATCTCCTATGTGGGACCTTCTCAAAGGCTTTCTGAAAGTCCAGGTACACTACATCCACTGGCTCTCCCTTGTCCATTTTCCTAGTTAATGTACATCCTCAAAAAATTCCAGAAGATTAGTTAAGTATGATTTCCCCTTCGTAAATCCATGCTGACTCGGACTGATCCTGTTACTGCTATCCAAATGTGCCACTATTTCATCTTTTATAATTGACTCCAGCATCTTCCCCACCACCGATATCAGGCTAACTGGTCTATAATTCCCCGTTTTCTCTCTCCCACCTTTCTTTAAATGTCTATTTTTGTGGATTTTTTTTATCACAAGTAGAGTTATATGGGTCAACATGTATTCCTGGATGAATTGGATTCCACACACGCTTCACAGTTTGATGGCACGGTGATCCAGCTAGTTGATTTGTTGCCTCGTAGTGCGGGAGACCCAGATTCAATCCTGACCATATATACTCTCTGTGTGGAGTATGCATATTCACCCTGTGACAGTGTGGGTTTTCTCTGGGTACTCCACACATCACTAAAATAGTTTGCTTGGGCAGCTTAAAACCCAGTGGTGTGAATGTTGATTTATCTAATTTCAAGAAACCCCTGCATTCCGTCTCTCCCCCCTCCCTCTTCCCCACCCTAGTCATCCTACTAGTTGCACTGTTCATGTCCTTGTACCCCTTTGTTATCACCTCTTCCCCAGCCAACAATAGGCCTTTATGGGCTCCACCCTTACTTGGTCATCTGTTGCCGGGCCTGATTTGTTCTGGATTTCCCTAACTCCATTTCCCTCCCCTTTACTTTCAGTCTGAAGAAGGGTTCTGACCTGAAATAACACCCATCCTTTTTCTCCAGAGATGCTGCCTGACCTACTGAGTTACTCCAGCACTTTGTGTCTATCTTCAGTATAAACCAACATCTGCAGTTCCTTTCCACACAAAAATATGTGGGTTGGTAATGTCAGTCCTAGTACACTGAGTCCTAGCACAGGTAACACATGGGAACGTTATGCACAGGAAATCAGATCCAAACAACAGAACAAAGCTTCACATTGCCATTGTTTAATTGCTTGCAAGTTTGCTGGGGACTGAATTGGAGTGTGTTTGTTTGGCTTTCTGGAACTGGAGGCTTGACATGATTTGCAGTCAAATGTAAAAGCTTCCTTTGTTCATGTGCAACATACTGTAAACTTGTGACATTTGCTTGTATTGTAGAGCTGCAGAGCATCCATCACAAGTAGGGCCATGAGAACCAGGCTCACAATATACTGGGAGTTTCAGTACAAATGGTCACAATTGTAAGATTTTTCCTACAGTTATGACACGCTGGGAATTCTTCAAATAGATCAGAGAAAGGTGCAGCACAAGTACAGGCCCTTCGGCCACAATGCCTGCGTCGACCATGATGCCAATTTTAAGTAATTCCATATATCTTCCTGTGGTGTATATGTCTCCATCCCCTTCCTGTTAACAGGGCTGCCTAAATGCCTCTTAAATGTTGCTATTGTACCCACTCTCACTACTTCCCTGACAGCATGTTCCAAACACCTTAGACGGCACAGTGGCACAGTGGTAGAATTTCTGCCTTGCAATGCCAGAAACCCTCGTTCAATCCTGACTGGGTGTTTGTCTGTACGGAATTTGTACGTTCTCCCCGTGACCTGCGTGGGTTTTCTCCGGGATCTCCGGTTTCCTCCCACACTCCAAAGACGTGCTGGTTTGTAAGTTAATTGGCTTGGTATAATTTTAAATTATCCCTAGTATGTTTAGGATGATGCGTTAGTGTGCGTGAATCAACGGTCGGCGCGGACTTGATGGGCCGAAGGGCCTGTTTCCGTGCTGTATCTCTAAACTAAACTAAACCTCACACACTTGCATTTTAAATCTCCTTTATTTTTCCCCTTTCACTTTAAACCCATGCCCTCAGTATTGACATTTCCATACCCAAGGGAAAAAAGTCTGACTATCCGCCCTATCCATTACGTAATTAATCTTTTAGTTTAGTTTAGCTTTGAGATACAGTGTGGAAACAGGCCCTTCGGCCCATCGGATCCGCACCGACCAGCGATCCCCGCACATTAACACTATCCTACAGCCACTAGGGACAATTTTTACATTTACCAAGCAAATGAACCTACAAATCTGTACGTCTTGGAGTGTGGGAGGAAACCGAAGATGTCGGAGAAAACCCACGAAGATCACGGGGAAAACGTCCGAACTCCGTACAGACAACACCCTCAGTCAGAATCGAACCCGGATCTCCGGCACTGTATTCACCGTAAGGCAGCAATTCTACCACTGCACCACCATGACCGTAACTTGGATAAAGGAGAATTCATCCCCTCCTTGAGAAGTAGCACTGCCATGCTGATTTTCCCAATACCGGAAGGTTACTGGAAGTGATACGTTGCATGCAAGTATCAATACGGGCTTGATGTGTAAACTCTAAGCTGATTAGCAACAAGGCCATCACTGCCTGAAACTTTAAATATGATGCGACCACCGTGAAAAGATCTTAATAGCCAATTTTATGTTTCTGGAATTCTCAGGTGGCTAACTAACCTAAGCCAGCCTTTTCACTCCATATTTTCAACTGGGTAATAGCTTGGTTTTAGGTTAGTTTTAGTTTTGTTTAAATGTATTAATACGAATAACAGCCAATGCTCCAGAATATTTGCCTGCCTTGCAGTGTCAAAGCCTACGGCGTGCTGTACTATCAGAGTTTTAGTTTGGTGTCTTCTTGTTTTGTTTTCAAGAGGGAGTTTCAATGACTTGCTGTGTGTATGTGTTATTAATACATGAACATGTGCTCCATTACAAATCACAGCATTTTGTTTTGCATCTATCATATAAACATTTCTTTATTCAATTGTACTTTCCGGACTGTTGAAGTAATCTGCATTGATTGCTGTGAGGGCCAGGAATTGTTTTTACAAGTGCCTCCATAAAGTTGCTTGGTTCTCTTTAAATAGAAGGTTTGGCACAACACAAATCAACATGCTTGAATACTTTAAATCTCAGTAATGCATCAAAAATAATGTGTTTACAGTTAGCTATGTTCACATACTATGTTGCGCTGCTGCAAGTAAGAATTGAATTGCTCTATCTGGGACATATGACAATAAAACACTCTGGACTCTTGACTCTTGAAAATAGGTGATCAGCCTGTAAAGATGGGCAGAGTCTGGTTTCCCAATTGAAATCAATAACCACCTAATGTACTGTATTAGCCCTCGTCGATTAAATGATGTACTCATGAGACAACTGACGGAATTCCATTTTAAAATGTCTTATGATTAAATGGATATTAATATGAAGGCAAGTAAAGTTCGGTCCAAGGAGCTATATGATATAATTAAATACAATCACCCTTCCACTTTCAATTTATATTATTGACTCTCTTTCTCCCTAGATGGTCAGGCTTGCCAGTTTGTAATTAATCCCAGAATGCAATCAACATCCTGCCTGTATTTCACATCTCACATGTGTAGCGCCACTCGGTGGTTAGGCCACTTACTATGCAAACCCTCGGCAGTCGGGGGTGGGGTCACGTGACTGGGTTTGGCGGGAAGGAGTTGTCACGAGGTTTAGGGGTGTGCCCTAGTACCTATAACAAACCCCGGTTCAACCTTCCCCCAAACGCGTGTGTGCTGTTCTCTTTGCTTTTGACAATAAAGATCTCTTTGATTCACCACACGTGGCTTGTTTATTCGCACACCATACATGTTAATAAACAGGAGGTAACAATTCAAACCTGTTTCTGGAAAATGCAAACAAAAGTTCCTCCAAAAGTTATTTAATTTAGAAAGACACGCTTACAGTGGACAACTTTTTTTGATAAATACATAAATAGAGGGTCTGAGCTACAGGGAGAGGTTGAGTAGGCTGGGAATCTATTCCTTGGAGTGCAGGAGGATGAGGGGTGATCTTATAGAGGTATACAAAATTATGAGAGGATTAAATCGGGTAGATGCACAGTGCCCCTTGCCCAGAGTAGAGGATATAGGCTCATTGTTAAGGGGAAAAGATTTAATAGGTATCTGAGGGATAACGTTTTCACACAAAGGGTTGTTGGTGTATGGAACAAGCTGCCAGAGGAGGTAGTTGAGGCAGGGACTAATCCAACATTTAAGAACCAGTTAGACATGCCAAGAATATAACAGGTTTGGAGGGATATGGACCAAATGCGGGCAGGTGGGATGGGACATTTTGGCCAGTGTGGGCAAGTTGGGCCGAAGGAGCTGTTTCCTTTAGTTTAAGTTAGATTTAGTTCAATTTAGTTTAGTTTAGTTTAGTTTAGTTTAGTTTAGTTTATTTTAGATTAGTTTATAGTCACGTGTACTGAGGTACAGTGAAAAACTTTCTTTGTTGCATGCTATCCAGTCAGCGGGAAGACTATACATGGTTCAATGGTACTTTATTGTCACATGTACCGAGGTACAACAAAATTATATATTATATATAGTTCAGTAAAGGTATCCCTATAGATAAGCACTTAGATTACATTTTAAATAAGCATCCCACATACAGTACAAGTACAGTATATAACAGTGGTACGGTGAGAAAATGAAGCCGTCCACTGTGCACAGATATAGGATAATAGGAATAACGTTTAGTACAAGATAAACTCCAGTAAGGTACAATTAAAGATAGTCTGAGGGTCTTCAATGAGGTAGATAGTAGCTCAGGACCACTCTCTAGTTGGTGATTGGATGGTTTGGGTTTATTTGCCTACTTACAGCTGGGAAGAAACTGTCCGTGAATCTGAAGGTATGCATTTTCATATTTCTGTTTCTCTTTTGTCTGATGGGAGAGGGGAGAAAAGGGAGTGTCCAGGGTGTGACTCATACTTGATTATGCCGAGGCAGCGTGGTGTTGATGGAATCAATCGAGGGGAGGTTGGTTTGCGTGATGATCTGGGCTGCATCCACAATTATCTGCAATTTCTTGCAGTCTTGGATGGAGCTGTTCCCAAACCATGCTGTGATGTATCCCGATACTTTCTACGCCGCATCTGTAGAAGATGGTGGGTGTTGTTGCGGACATGACAAACTTCCTAAACCTTGTAAGGAAGTAGCGT
This sequence comes from Leucoraja erinaceus, assembly GCF_028641065.1. Lineage (NCBI taxonomy): Eukaryota > Metazoa > Chordata > Chondrichthyes > Rajiformes > Rajidae > Leucoraja > Leucoraja erinaceus. The sequence goes on along the minus strand of NC_073387.1, from coordinate 9,330,729 downwards.
TGGCCATTGCTTCAATATGGCTGTTCCAGGACAAGTTGCTGGAGGTATTTACTCATAGGAACTTGAAACCTTCAACCATCCCCACTTCAGCACCATCAATATATACTGACGTAAGTGTGCAGCTTTGCTCCTGAAGTTGATCACTCTCCTTTGTTTTGCTAACATTGAAAGAAAGGTTGTTTTGTTCACACCGGGTTACAAAGTTCTTGATCTCCTTTTTGTACTCCATCTCGCCATTATTGGCTATACGGTCTTCTACAGTGGTGCTGTCAGTGAATAACTGTATAACTGCATGCCACGTGATCCTCACTTAAAGGCATGAGTATGGTTCACTTGTAATTTGACAATAGAGTAGTAACTCAGAGATTCTAACTTAACATTATTTTACCGTATACTGTGCCATTGAATTAACTCAATGTGACCAATTGTGGACCGCACCTGCGGGAAGTGACGAGAAGCTCTCTGTAAATGTCTTCTCTAGCCTGGGATTGATTCAAGTCCCACACAATATTGTTGACTCAGAAATACAACAGCAAAAATAAAATTGAATAAATTCCACTCTGGGTGATTTATCTCCCATGCCCATTAGACTGCCCTCCACCTCAGTTGCATAATTCAGTTTGATAACGCTTCCTTTAATAATGCCTTTTTTTCTATCACATTTTCAAGGCAGCTTCAACACCCACTATCTGCACTGGCTGACAGCAAATTTGTTAAAATGCACGACAGCTTTGCAGAAGGGGGTCAATTGACAATCCAAATAATTTCTGAGGATTGCCCATTTGAATTTATTTTTATTTTTATTAAGTAGAATATAGAACACAAGTACAGAAATAGGGCCTGTGCTGACAATGTCTGGGCCATTGGAGAGTGCGGTGGGCATTGAGGAGTGAGGAAGACCATCAGGGAGTGAGGTGGGTCATCCATTACAAGCGAACCATACTCATGCCTTTAAGTGAGGATCAAGTGGCATGCAGTTATACAGTTACTCACTGACAATGCCACTGTAGAAGACCAGATAGCCAATAATGGCGAGATGGAGTACAAAAAGGAGGTGGGCCAACTAAGAGTGAGGTTAGCCATTTAGGAGTGAGGTGGGTCATCGGGGAGTGAGGTGGGCCGCTGGAGCGCCGCAGATGCATCCAAGGGAGGACCCAATGGCAGGTGACCATGGACATGCCTGCGGTGGGTGCAGTGGCACGGGCTCGCGATGAATGCTCGTGATCAGATGAGCTCACGGTGGGAACCGGAGGATGCGCTGCTGAAAGAACAAAGAGGAACTCGGTGGCGGAGGGGGGGGGGAGGGAGGGAGGGGGGGGGGGGGGGTAAAAGGGATTCTGGTGTGGGGTGCATGGAGAGGACAGAGAGGGACCATTAAGAACTGTAACGTATACTTAATAACTTTGTCAGTGATCTATAAGTGGTGACTATTTGCATACCTTGTGTATGTTGAATCTGAAGGTATGCATTTTCATATTTCTGTTTGTTGGCAGTGAGTAACTGCATAACTGCATGTCACATGATCTTCACTTAAAGGCATGTATGGTTCACTTGTAATTTGACAATAGAGTAGTAACTCAGAGATTCTAACTTAACATTATTTTACCGTATACTGTGCCATTGAATTAACTCAATGTGGCCAATTGTGGACCGCACCTGCGGGAAGTGACAAGAAGCTCTCTGTAAATGTCTTCTCTAGCCTGGGATTGATTCAAGTCCCACACAATATTGTTGACTCAGAAATACAACAGCAAAAATGAAATTGAATAAATTCCACTCTTGAGTGCTTTATCTCCCATGCCCGTTAGACTTCCCTCCACCTCAGTTGCATAATTCAGTTTGATAACGCTTCCTTTAATAATGCCTTTTTTTCTATCACATTTTCAAGGCAGCTTCAACACCCACTATCTGCACTGGCTGACAGCAAATTTGTTAATAGCGCATGACAGCTTTGCAGAAGGGGTTCAATTGACAATCCAAATAATTTCTGAGGATCGCCCACATGAATTTATTTTTATTTTTATTAAGTAGAATATAGAACACAAGTACAGAAATAGGGCCTGTGCTGACAATGTCTGTGTCAAACATGATGCCAATATAAACTATTGTCATCTTGCCTGCTCGTGTTTCATACCCCTCCATTCCCTACACATCAATATACCTATCTGAGCATCGAGGGACCTGTAAGCAAACGCTGAGTGCGATGTGTGCCGTCAGAGAGCGAGGTGGGCCGTTGGAGAGTGCGGTGGGCATTGAGGAGTGAGGTGGGCCATCTAAGAGTGAGGTGGGCCATCTAAGAGTGAGATGGGCCATATGGGAGTGAGGTGGGCCACCAGGGAGTGAGGTGGGCCATATAACAGTGAGGTGGGGAGTGAGGTGGGTCATTGGGGAGTGAGGTGGGCCATCTAAGAGTGAGGTGGGCCATCTAAGAGTGAGGCTAGCCATTTAGGAGTGAGGTGGGTCATCGGGGAGTGAGGTGGGCCGCTGGAGCGCCGCAGATGCATCCAAGGGAGGACCCAATGGCAGGTGACCATGGACATGCCTGCGGTGGGTGCCAGAGGTTGCACGGGCTCACGATGAATGCTGGTGATCAGATGAGCCCACGGTGGGAACCGGAGGATGTGCTGCTGAAAGAACAAAGAGGAACTCGGTGGCGGACGGGGGGGAGGGAGGGAGGGGGGGTGCCGAGAATAAAGGGGATTCTGGTGTGGGGTGCATGGAGAGGACAGAGAGGGACCATTAGGAACTGTAACGTATACTTAATAACTTTGTCAGTGATCTATAAGTGGTGACTATTTGCATACCTTGTGTATGTTGAATCTGAAGGTATGCATTTTCATATTTCTGTTTGTTATCAGTGAGTAACTGCATAACTGCATGTCACATGATCCTCACTTAAAGGCATGAGTATGGTTCGCTTGTAATTTGACAATAGAGTAGTAACTCAGAGATTCTAACTTAACATTATTTTACCATATACTGTGCCATTGAATTAACTCAATGTGGCCAATTGTGGTGACCGTGGACATGCCCGCGGTGGGTGCCAGAGGTTGTATGGGCTCGTGATGAGTGCCGGTGATCAGGTGATCAGATGAGCCCACGGTGGGAGCTGGTGGTCTGTGGAGGATGCACCGCTGAAAGAACAAAGAGGAACCCAGTTGCGGGGAGGGGGGGGGGGGGGGGGGTGCCAAGAATAAAGGGGAATCTGGTGTGGGGTGCATGGAGAGAACAGAGAGGGACCATTAGGAACTGTAAAATGTACTTAATAACTTTGTCTGTGCCCTATAAGTGGCGACTATTTGCATACCTTGTGTATGGGATGCAAAGAAAATAATTGAATTGTGATGTCATATGTGATAATAAAGTATCTATCAATCAGTAAAAATGTATTAAACTTTACTGCTGTATCTGCTTCTACCAATACCCTGGGCAGCATGTTCTAAGCACCGAGCGCCGTCTGTGTAAAAATACTTGCCTTGTGAGATCTTTGTGTTCTCGCCTTGAAGGTAGACCTCGGTCTTTGATATTTCCACCCTGGGGACCTTCCAAATTGTCTATCCAACCTCATAATTTTATATACTTCCATCAGGTTTCCCTTTACCTCTGGTATTCCAGTGAATACTATCCACGTTTGCTCAACCTCTCCTTGTAGCTAGCATACTATAATCCAGGTAGCATTCATGCACCCACCCGCTCTGAAGTCTTCACATGCGTTCCTGTAATGGGATGACCGGACCTACACACAATACTTAAAATGAGGCCGAACCAAACTTTTACAGAGCCACATCATGTCTTCCTGACTTTTATACTCAAAGCCCAAACCAATAAAGGCAAGCATATCATATGCCTTCTTTGCCTTCTTCTTGTCTTCTTGTGTTGTCACTTTCAGGGAGCTATGGACTTGTACCCCAAGATCCAACTGTAGATCAATGCTGTTTAGGCACTGTCGTTGGTTGCACTAGTGAGGTTTGCTTTTTTTTGCACTAGTATTGAAGTTATTAATGATTTTAATTTTTATTTATTATATGTTAAATCTAACTTATAAATGAATATTTATTATGTGCTCACTTTTCAATATGATTGCATTATTGTGCTATAAAATGTTTATGGAGGTTTTCAATTTAATGTTGGCTTCTTTTGCATTTCTTTTCAATGTTATGCTCTTTACATTCACACCTTGTTCCTGACCACAGCTGTCTTCTAAATCGTTTTAATCACCGTTGCCTGACTCTGAAAGATAATTCTGAAATATAGCCTGTTGAGCAACTTGAAGTCATCATTAATCCTACTGCAACCTTTTGTATGAAACATTTACTTCATTAACTCCTGACCAGAATCAGCATCAGTTTAAAATATTTTGTATGAAATGATGCTGACGCACTCAATCCCAGTTTGAAAACTCAATGCAAACAGAGTTTACACAGGAATACCAAACACTTGTTCTGGGCATCTTATTAAAAATATGACAAATTTATTCTATCACCTGTGGTTTCAGCACTTGGCAGCTGCAAGGAGGAATGAATCAAGCAGAGTACACAATTATGTTCGGATCACAATGATTTACCTCCTTTGCAAATGTTCAGTGTCCATTTTTGGCGAAAATGAGAGCACTGATTTTTGTGTCGAATAACGGGAATCTTTGAGGTTTGTCAATTGCAGGTTTTAAAAGTGACCTTTCCCTGCAGTCATCCATTGGAAACTATTTAATTTTACATGAAGGAATGAAGAAATGGGCGTTTTTTCTTGTAATAGTTAACTTCTAATATTCAAAGCTACGCTCCAGACAAAAATATTGTCTTAAATCTTGATTAATCTTTACTGGCAATCAGTCTGCCTTAGAAATTGGATGACTTATGAAGGGCTGGAATTTGTTCCAAGCACTCAAGGGGGGTCTACACAGCCAAGAAGGGACAAGGTCATAAGAGGCCTTGTTGACTTTTATATTGTGTAGGAAGGAACTGTAGATGCTGGTTTAAATTGAAGATGGACACGAAATGCCAGAGTAACTCAGTAGGACAGGCAGCATCTCTGCAGAGAACGAATGGGTGACGTTTCCGGTCAAGACCCTTCTTCAGACTGATGTCAGGGGAGTGGGAGTTACATAGATCAGGAAGTGTGTAAATAAGCAAGTGTAAGGTGTGAAAACGGGACAACGGGAATGGAAATCAAGGAAAGTTTTTTCAATGCTGTATAATCATATAACCATATAACAATTACGGCACGGAAACAGGCCATCTCAGCCCTACAAGTCCGTGCCGAACAACTTTTTTCCCTTAGTCCCACCTGCCTGCACTCATACCATTACCCTCCATTCCCTTCTCATCCATATGCCTATCCAATTAATTTTTAAATGATACCAACGAACCTGCCTCTACCACTTCCACTGTAAGCTCATTCCACACTGCTGCCACTCTCTGAGTAAAGAATTTCCCCCTCATGTTACCCCTAAACTTCTGTTCCTTAATTCTGAAGTCATGTCCTCTTGTTTGAATATATGATGCTCAACTCTTATACAGTCATAGGTTCATACAGCATGGACGTAGGCCCTTTGGCCCACTGAGCCTATGCTTAACATCCAGCGCTCATTTGCACTAATAACAATTTTAATTTGCTCCACATTTTGATCATTTTTATTCTCTCCACATTGTGATCATCCATCACACGATTAATTCAATGATTTTACAATTCCCTTGTCCTCAAACCATACTGTGTCATTCTGGAGCCAGGTAGGTGACTGCTGAGTGTAAATCAGTTACCCTCTCTCTGGCTGCTTACTTGAAATGGCTGCTGTTATCTCCAGCAATACTGAGTGAGGCCTGCTAATCAGCCAAAGCACCAAACAGAATGCAAAGAAGAGGCAGTTTTATTGGTACATGTTCCAAGAACAGCTATATATTTGACTCCAAACATATCGATTGTACGTTAACATAAAATCAGTGACTTTGTGATCAAGCCTGAGTAAAAGATATCTTTCCAGGACAACTGGAGCCAACAGTAGCTAAGGCCTTCAGGTCACATGATGAAAACTGCAATGAGACACACAACTGGGGGGGGGGGTGGGGGGGGGGGGGGGGGGGGGGGGGGGGGGGGGGGTGGTGGGGGTGGGGGGCAGGTGTAGGAAGGAACTGCAGATGCTGATTTAAAACGAAGATAGACTCAGCAGGTTAGACAACATCTCTGGAGAAAAGGATTAGGTGAAGAGTTTCAACCAGACAAGATCACCTATTCCTTTTCTCCAGAGATGCTGTCTGACCCGTTACTCTGGCTTTTTGTGTCTATCATCGGTGAGGGTGGGAGGAAGTATTAAGAAATTCCCTTATATCCTGAACCAAATGAGATTTCCTCCTCCAACTTTTATAGAATCCAGTGCAGTTGCAACCAATGTTACATTTAATAGATATTTCTATATTTCTTTGTGACGTATCATAATGCCATTCAGCCCAAAGAGTCTACATTGCTTCATAGAAGTCATACTAATACTCCCGCTAATATTCCCTGTGTTCTATTCTTTCCACATTCCCATCATTCCTATCAATTCTACCCATAGGGACAATTTACTTTATCTAATTAACCTACTGCATCTTTCGAAGTGGATAGAAACCTGAGCACCCAGAGGAAAGCCACGCAGGCAAGGAGAACCCACACTTGCAAACTCCACACAGATGGTGCCCGACATAAAGATCACACATAATGCATTAGAGCAGTGAGGCAGCTGCTCAACCTGCTGCACCAATGTGTCACCCATATTCAAAAGTAAACTGGGTTGTTGAAAAAGATTATTAACTATGAAAATAGTAGCCATGTGATAATATGAGGGTATGCCATCTCACATCCTGGGGAAGCAATAATAAGTGTGAATGCTTATTATGGAGAAAACATTGAAGCCCTGATTATTTTTCATTCATTTAGAGGATGTGGGCTTCACTGGGAAGGCCAGCCTTTGATGGGAAACTGTGAGAAACTGGGATTATTTCACTCACTTAACCTGCTGCAGTCCTCGATTACTGTATGTAATACTTGTTGAGATTTGAAAGCTGCCATCTTTGCACAATAATAGTGAGCAGACTCACAATTGTAATCAAAGAGTCCAGGCCTTGTGCTTTCGTCTCCAAAATGATTAAGGAGAGATTAGCTGAAATAAATGGTAGGTTCTTCCAAAGCAGTTTGATAGCACCATGATAAAGGAAGGGTCAGGACAAGTGGTGGAAACATTTAGCCAGCAATGGCAGTCAAACCTGTGTACTGAAATGACGTAGACAAGAAACAACTTAAGGAGAGATGATAAAAGGAACTCTCTAAGGATTTAGTAGTGAATAGCTGGTATCTCTTCCACAGGAGCATACTGCGTTCAACACTGAAGTTCATAAGTTCTAGGAGCAGAATTACCTATTCAGCTGATGAAGTCTACTCTGCCATTCGATCATGGCTGAAACATGAATCTGTTTGTAAAAACAATAATGGTGTTTATTAAACCATAACAAAAACAAATTGCTCCCCCGGGCTTAAATTTTACATTTGCAGATTCTAATATTTTTTCTGCAAATTATGCAGGTTCTGCCAACGGCTTATTATAAAAAGTTTGAAACGTTCTTTCCCCAGACCACCCCGCTGTAGCCAGGATGTGGTCCATTGGCACGTCCATTCACTTAGCCGCCGACGTGGATGCTGCCCTGGTTGAGTGAGATTTATACACGTTAGTATTTACACCAGTGGCTTTCAGCACCTGCTTGAACCATCTTGAAATGGTTTGGCTCGTCACCCGACCATGAGGTTTCTTGTGGCTGACCCATAAGGCTTTTTCTCTCCCTCGAGGGATTCTTGTTGTGTCAATATAGTTCAGTAAGTGGGTCATGGCACATAACCGTGGTTCTGGTGGGTAAGCCCTGAATTCCATGACTGGGTTTGATGTTCCTGGCCTGCTCTGTTTGACCAGCCCCATGATAGTAAATGAGACATGGTCTGGTGTTACAACCATGTTGTCTAATCGTAATAGGTGAAGTGACTGGACTCTTTGTGCTGACACAAGTGCCATCAGCATGACCGTCTTCAGTTAATTGTTCCAGGGTGAGGGACCTAGCTGGTGACCAGCCCCTAAGGTATGTCAGGACCACACTGACATCTCAGATTTGGGTGTACCTGGGTCTGGGGGGATTGGAGTTAAATATCCCTCTCATGAGCTTGATCACCAGCGGGTGGGATCCCATGGCCTGTTGTCCTGGTGCCTCAATTAAATAGGCTGACAGAGCACTTCTGGCTGTATTAATGGCGCTGTAGCTGAGTCCTTCATGTGGTGAAGGCCTGCCAGGAACTCCAGTACATTGGTTACAGTTGTAGTTGAGTATGTGGTTCCTGTGTCCGAACAGTATTTTTCCCACTTCTTGATACTTGACAAGTATTGTTTCCTTGTGGATACGCGGTGGGATGCTGTCATAGTGTTGATGGTGTTTTCTGACAATCCCAGGCCCAGCAGAGGCCTTTTCAATATCTGCAACCCAGGAGTTTAATTTTATTGTGGCATGGGTGGCTTATGCCAGATACTGGGTGAGTTAGCAATTCTGGGCTACTGGGGAAAGTCATTGGGGTCTCGACGACCATGTCGAGGAGCACTGGGAACCATGGCTGTGTAGGCCAGTCGGGTACTATCAAAATACCTGAAGCCGAGTCCATTTGTATTTTGCGTAGTACCTGACTGATGAGGCAGAAGGGAGGAAATGCATAAAAGAAGAATTTTCCCCAGTCCAGCGCGAACGCATCTACCGCTGCTGCCTCAGGGTCTGGTTCGCAAGTGACATACATAGGAACCTGGTGATTTAGTCTGGATGCAAATAGATCGATATCTGGCGTGCCATATTGCTTGGTAATTTTAGCAAATACTTTGGGATTTAACATCCATTCGGTGTTATCATTGAATTTGCGTGACCTGGTGTCTGCCACTGTATTTAGCCTACCTGGTAGGTAAGTTGCTGATAGCCAAATATGTCTGTCGACACACCATTGCCAGATTGTGTTGACCAATTTGTCACATGATATCGATTTTATGCTGCCCATATGGTTAATATAGGCCACCACCATGGTATTATCTATTTGTAAACGAACATGCAAGTGATGCATATTTGTTGAATATGCTTTTAATCCATAAAATGCACCCAACATTTCCAGATAATTTATGCCCAGTGTAAGTAGTAACGATGACTCTAGGTTAGTCCATCTACCACCTGTGCTGGATATGGAATTAGTTGCTCCCCAGCCTTGAGCACTGGCATATGTTTGAATAATTAACGTAGGGTTAATGATGATGATAGGGCTGGAACTATGCCAAATGTTCCCTACCCACCACTGTAACTCTGATATTGCTTCAGTGGGTAATTTCATGACTCGGTCAAAGTGACCTGCATGTCGTTTTAACGCCTGCACTTTTGCTCTTTGTAAGTTTTGATAGTGCAGAGGTCCAAATTGTGTAGCTGGAAATGCTGCTACCATCTTTTTAATTACTCTCGCCACTTGTCGAATGGTTGGTCGATCGTTGACCATTAAATTGTTACATGTTTGTGCCAATTCTGCTGCTTTGTCTTTTGGCAAAGTTACAGACATGTGGACTGAGTTAATTGTGAATCCCAGTTAGTCCATGGTTGTGGACAGCATCAACTTAGATTTATCTGGATGTAAGACAAATCCCAAGGTTTCAAATAATTGTATGGTAGCTGATACAGCTGATATAGCCAATTCCAAGATTTTACCTACTATTAAGATATCATCAAGATATGCCAAGCCAATATGTTTCTGTTCTTTTAATATTGCCAAGGCTGGTTTTAGTATCTTGGTGAATAATCTTGGGGCTGATGTTAACCATTAGGCAACGCTTTAAACTGCCACTGTTGCCCCATCCAGGTAAATTTCAGGTATCTGTGATGATCCTTTTGAATGGGTACTGAATAGTAAGCATCTTTAAGGTCGATGCTTGCCATGAAGTATCCTTTGGAAATCAGTTGTTTGGCAGTTACAAATGTTTCCATTTTGAAATGTGTATACTTAACAAACATATTTAGTGAAGTTAAGTCAATGATGATGTGACGTCCACCATCTTTTTTAATTTTAGTGAATATATTTGAGACAAATTCCAAGGGTTCATGTTTGGTTTTTTCAATGATACCCTTTGTAATTAGCCTCAACAGTTCAGCTTGTCCCTCTCGTTTTTCTTTAACTGAGAGGGAAAAGACCCTTTGGGGTGTATGCTGAACTGATGTTTTCTTGAGCAAATTCTATTTTGTATCCACGAATGCTGTTGAGTATATATTTGTCATTCGTGATAGACCTCCATGCTTGCACAAACAGGTGTAATCTCCCCCCCTGTTAGTATAGAACCCCCACTTTTTATATGCTGGTAGGAACCAGACCCACCAACCTCCATGGTTACGGGTGTTTCTTTTATTTCTTTGTCGGACGATGTGTTGTCTGATGTGTTGTCTGATGTGTTGCTGGTTGGGGCTGGCGCATTTTCCATGGGGTCCGCTCTGGGCTCTGGCCTAAAAAAGGCTTCCGGGGGTAATGTGCGGACCCCAAGCTTTCACCAGTCCCATAGGGTTGACGTCGACTGGTGGACGCGGTGGGGTACTGTCGCTTGGGTTTTGTGGCTTTGCTCGTCCCGGGGCCTGCCCTCATGAGGCCGAATGTTTTGGACTCCTCCTCCATGTCCTCTACTTTTTTGGAGAGGTCCGTGCCGAAGAGCAGGATTTGTGGCTCTGTGGCCGGCATTTTGCACAACCCCGCGAATTTCGGGTTGAGGGCAGGTCTTAATATCTTCTACCAAAGGTTGTTGATTTTGAATTGGGTATTGCACAGCAGTGCCAATGTATCCTGCTGATTCGTGGTCATTTCCACCCCATCCATGGAACGAGCATAGGAAGTGATGGCTGACGTCAGGAGCCTGAGGATCCGCTGTAGTTTTAGTTCTTGGTTGCGAATATTTGGCCCAACGTGCCCCCAGATTTGGCTGTTAACGGCCGGCACGTTGAGCGAGGCGCAATTCTCTGGGGCCGAATACAGCTCGAGGGCCTCATTAACTACCTGCTCTTGTAGGGGCTTGAAGGACAGGTAATTAATGCTGGCCGCCAGTTTTGGCTCTAATGGCCGTCCTGCTCGTGGAGCTGCCACGTAGTGGTTGACCACACCCAGCAGTTCTTCCTGGTCCTGTACCCCAAACGCACTCCCGACATCTTTGGCCAGTGACCACTCTTCTTGACCAGCCCAGCCCTGGTCGCCAACGCTGCCGTCGGTTGAGGGGGAAGCGATGGCCAGTGCGTTGTGAGGCACTGTGGCGGGAGTGCCTGAACTCCCTTGGCGAGACTGCTCCAGCTCCCGAAGCAAGTCTCGCTGGAGCATTTGCTCCATGAGCCGCTCCAAGCGGCTCAGGCGGCTGTCTCGGTCGGACGGGTTTGCGGTCCTACTGCCTCTTGCCCCCCACTGATGGAACACTCCTCTGTTGGAGCACAGGGGGTGGACTTCTTGGCTTGACTTGATTTGCTCATATTCCTGGTGAGACAAAAGAAAGCAACTCTTTTTTGGAAAAAACGACCTCAAAATAAACTTACCTGACGGTCCGTCTTTTTTAAGTTGTAGCGGGAGCGCCCTGTACTCCCGCTCGTCGCTGTTACACTGCGTGAACGCTCATGTCGCGCATGCGTGCTGGACGGGTTCTTCACGTATTCACTCACGTGACTCCGAAGTAAAATCTGTCAATCTACACCTTAACAATATCCATTGCCTTGGCCTCCACAGCCACCTATATCTATGAATTCCACAGATTCACCACTGTCTATTTGTCATTGTTTATTTTACAAATCGTGAAAAACAAATATAGCTTGGGTGACCACTTGTCTACAGTCAACTTTGTTGACCCAAAGTCTCCAGTTGCTTTCATCTTAATTCTTCATTCTTTGACCTCTCTGACCTCTTTGTGTTTGGCCTTGTAAACTGTTGCAATATATTTCAACATTAATGCAAAGGACAGTATTGCATTTTCCATCTTGTCAACTTTGCACAGTACAGCACTCAGATCTTGGCATTGAATTAATCAATTATAGGTAATCAATTATTCCAGGATTGTATCTTGGATTTCTTTAATCATTATTTTAGTTCTTTCAGATTTCATCCATCCCATCGTATTTATATCTCCCACAAATACATCTTCTGGCTTAGTTTAATTTTAGAGATATAGTGCGGAAACAGCCCCTTCGGCCAACTGGGTCCGCGCCGACCAGTGATCCCTGCACATTAACACTGTCCTACACACAATAGGGGCAGTACACATATACCAAGCCAATTAACCTGTTCATCTTTGGAGCGCGAGACGGAACCGAAGATATCGGAGAAAACCCACGTAGGTCATTTGGAGAACGTGCAGAGCTGGTGGAGTTTGTTGCAGTAAGGGCTGTCTCTGCTGGTGTGGTGCAAGACTGTTGCAATGTAGATTGGTTTATGCATGAAAACCAATTATAGTAGATTAGCATCACTAACCCCACCTTACTGTACCATTTATATTAACACCTACTTCAGATTCAGATTCAGATTCAGATTCAGATTCAATCTTTATTGTCATTGTGCAGTGTACAGTACAGAGACTACAAAATGCAGTTAGCATCTCACCCAGAAGAGCGAACATAGAATAATGAGCAATAAATATATATACGTACATACATTAGTAGTAGTGCAATTTTTCTGGGGGAAGGAGTGTCCGGGGTGGGTGACTGGCAATCACCAAGGTGCAGAGTTAAGTAGTGTAACAGCTGCAGGGAAGAAGCTGTTCCTGAACCTGCTGGTCCGGCAACGGAGAGACCTGTAGCGCCTCCCGGATGGGAGGAGGGTAAACAGTCTGTGGCTGGGGTGAGAGCAGTCCTTGACGATGCTGCGTAGGGGTCATGATGCTCTGATAAATAACAACCTACTGTACTGCTATAGTTTGTATGAAGATTAAAGATGATCTTGGATAGCCATCAGGATAGCTGAAGCAAACCCCCACAGCAGGAAGGAGGGGCAACACTGTTGGATATTCAGATCCAGGAGCAGGAACTCAGCAGGACTGTCACGTCCGAGCACCACGACGTGTTGTAATAAACATGTAGGTACAGCAGGCAGTGAAGAAAACGAATGACATGTTTGCCTTCATAACAAGATGAGTTGAGTATAGGAGCAAAGAGGTCCTTCTGCAGTTGTACAGGGCCCTAGTGAGACCACACCTTGAGTATTGTGTGCAGTTTCGGTCTCCAAATTTGAGGAAGGACATTATTGCTATTGAGGGAGTGCAGCGTAAGTTCACAAGGTTAATTCCCGGGATGGCAGGACTGTCATATGCTGAGGGAATGGAGCGGCTGAGCTTGTATACTCCAGAATTTAGAAGGGTCTCATTGAAACATTTAAGATTATTAAGCGTTTGGACATGCTAGAGGCAGGAAACATGTTCCCGATGTTGGGAGAGTCCAGAACCAGGGGCCACAGTTTAAGAATAAAGGGTAAGCCATTTAGAACAGAGATGAGAAAACATTTTCTCTCGCAGAGAGTTGTGAGTGTGGAATTCTCTGCCTCAGAGGGCGATGGGGGCCCGTTCTCTGGATACTTTCAAGAGAGAGCTAGATAGGGCTCTAAGAGATAATGGAGTCTGGGGATATGGGGAGAAGGCAGGAACGGGGTGCTGATTGTGGATGATCAGCCATGATCACATTGAACGGCGGTGCTGGCTCGAAGGGCCAAATGGCCTACTCCTGCACCTATTGACTATTATCTATAGAAGCAGACCGTTTACCTCTTACCCTGCTCGAAGATGTTCATCTGTAAAGTGAGTGGTCTTTGGGTTATATGGCATAATGAGGTGAAGCAGGGGTGAGCCATATCTCTATGAAACAGATCACACAGATGTCTTGATTACATGAAAAACGTGTTGTGTTATTAACCATCTGCTGCATTATGTTGTGGCTGAACACATGCAGCAGCCATTTGCTGATAATTTACTTCAACCTTAATTCACCCTGACAATTGTTGCATAAATACAATCACTGTTTTAATTCTCGCCATCAGATCTCGTTCCATAGCAACGTCAGATTATTAACTACTTCTGAAATTTATCTGCATCCCCAGCAGAGCTCACGAGAGACCGATCAATAACATTCATACCATATTTTTAAATCCTGAGGGATATATTTGTTTGTGTTGAGCAATTGTACCCATATGTTTACCATTAATATTAGTCTCCTGTTGAAAGTCCAGCCAATTTTAATGCAAATAGTATTAGCAAACTGTAACCAAGATGTGTGTTGAATCACATGAAAAATAAACTCGTGAAACATAACAAGAATATAAATATAAATATAAAAATGTGCTTTTAATGTGGCACCTACAAATTTCACTCAGATATAGTTTGTGTTTAATTTTGGAATACATTTTCCCACGTGATTCCAGATATACCCAATTGGCAATCATAGTGACTCCTATCCCCAATCTTTGCACATCCCCCAAGCCTATCCACTCGTCACTTTAATTTCATGTTTCATGTTTAGTTTAGTTTAGTTTAGAGATACAGCACGGAAACAGACCCTCCGACCCACCGGGTCCGCGCCGACCAGCGATCCGCGCACATTAACACCATCCTGCACTCACTTGGGACAATTTTTACATTTACCAAGCCAATTAACCTACAAACCTGTACGTCTTTGGAATGTGGGAGGAAACTGAAGATCTCAGAGAAAACGCACGCAGGTCACGTGGAGAACGTACAAACTCCGTACAGACAGCACCTGTAATCAGGATCGGACACGGGTCTCCGGCGCTGCATTCAATGTAAGGCAGCTACTCTTCCACTGCGCACCGTGACTGCCGAGTATTTTGTGTTTATATGACTGTTGACAGATCAATTTCCCTCCTGGGAAAAATCAAGTTCCATCGTATCTTATCATATCATATCATATCATTGTATAGCATGTGTTATTTTAATACTTTAAAGAGTAAGTGAATGAATTAAAGAGGAATGCTCGACAAACTACTGATCATAATGGGCTGAACTATCCAACCAACTTTGCCACTTGCTGCAGGTGTGGAAAGTGAAATGGCAAAAAGCCCTTGGAGAAAAAATCATGAGAATGTACAAGAAGGAGATCGAAGAAGGAAGTAAAATGTTTGTGGAAAGAAGAGAGTAGCAAAGGGAAAGACAATCTACCATAGGGCTACTGTGATGACACAGCAAAGCATCTAGCCAAGTTTCTGTCATGCAGCGCCAATGAGCCGGGTTCAATCCTTTGTCTTTGGGTACCGCACCGAAACCTGGTGTAGGACCTGTAACTTGTTACCAGCCTATCCGGAAGAAAATTGGAGCACACAGGGAAAGCTCAAGCCTTCACAGGAAGTATGTGCAAACTTAGGAGGCAGCATCCAAGGTCAGAAATGAAGGTGTGATGCATCATCAGGGATTATTGTTTTGCAATGCCATTGAAGAAAGTAGGTGCTACCAACTGGAAAGCAGCAACTCTTTAGGTCAAGTATGCCCTCATGAAATGGAAGACCACATTCCACTCTGCCCAAATCTAAACACAACCTCATCTCTCTGTGAATTAGTGTGACTTGCTTCCACTTCCTAGACAACATCTGAAATTGTCATATTTTAGGGTGTCTACCAAGAAGTAGGTATGTTGCAAAGCCTACCTGAAGCGTCGCTGAAAATCTGTCCCAGCCCGTGCGCGCGATTTTGGCGCCGTTTAGAGGGGGGCGGGTTTAAAACGCGATTTTCCCTAGGCTGTTCAAATAGAGGTTTTTCAGCCTAGTTAATTATTAACGAAAAATCGCTGGAAGATTCCGTAGCTGGAGCTATTTTTAGTTTTAAGGGCTTTCTTTACTTGTTATTGTAGGTTAAAAATTAACCTCTAAACCCCCGACCGCCGACAACGGGTCGGATCTCATACAGGGGAAAACGGAAGGTAGGCTGTTTATTTTAAAAAGGGCTTCTTAAGATCCCTTTATACAAAGTTTAATGTTGCGAGTAGCTAATTTGGGCCCCATTATATCCCGCAGTATTTTTCTGGGCATTTGAGGGTACAAATCTACCACAATGTGAACGTTCTAAACCAGCGCGTTCACAGGAACCCACTCGAAAGCTGATTTAAATGCCATTAATTTACAGGTATTAAACACTAAATTCCTTCCATTTGGCCTATAAATTAATGTAAATGAGATTTTAAAATCATGTTTTATTGTGAATTATTTGTGAATATTATTTGGACACTTAGGCTATTTAAAAATGTTAATCATTTATTAAGAAATGGATAGATGTTTAGATCTAGTAATTGAAGTCTGAAATTAGCTACAATTGGGTAACTAACTAATGATATGCTTTAATTTCAGGTCATCCAAGTAAGATTATTTTATATTTGTTTCAGAATGCTTCAATCTATGATAACTGAAAATTTCATTCAGTTATCTTAATTTTTAAGAAAGTTATGGGCTTTTGACTGTCCACGATCACAGATTTTTTGTTATGTCCATAGAAAATCAATAGGGAACAAGATGCTAATTTCCGAATATGAAAATGGCCATAACTTTTTAAATACTTGTGATATGAAAGTGAATTAGGTGTCAAATTAAACTTATTTTTATGCTTTATCTGATGGGATAAATTGCAGACTTGATTTTTAAAATCTCAAAATTTTGAAGCACACCAATTTTAATCAAGGTTGCTCCAGCTCATTTCATGTTGGATAATAAATGCTAGCAAATTCATTAGAGGTCCTCACAGAAAGGACCTCATACCAACCAATCTTGTCATTGGCATCAACCATTCAACTTTTAAAAATGACTGTCGTCATACAGCCAACATAAATAGTTTGTGTAGGAAGGAACTGTAAATGCTGGTTGAAGCCAAAGATAGACACAAAATGCTGAAGTAACTCAGTGGGGAAGACAGCATCTCTGGAGAGAAGGAATGGATGATGTTTCAGGTTGAGACCCTTCTTCAGACATAGATAGCTTGTTATGTTAATGCTAAAATGTTCCTTAACATACACATCTCCCTAGTACTGTGTTTACGCAAGTGACAATATGCTGAAGTTAGATGTTTTTAAATATATTTTTGTTCTGATCTGTTGAAGCTATTCAATATTATTCAGCGCATTGAGGAATCTTCCAAAAATTCCATGCCAATTCCATGTTTTACATCATTTAACATTTAAACCAGAAAAAATGATGAAATAATTGCACGATCATGGATGGCAGAGATAACAATCATTCCAAGGATTAAGTTCAGAACGAGCGAATAACAAAATGCTGGAGGAACTCAGCAGGCCAGTTAGCATCTGTGGAGGGAATGGACAGAGGAAGTTTTGGGTTATGAACCTTCTTCAGACTTATGGAGTAGGGGGGAGAAAGCTGGAAAAGAGAGCTGCAGGTGGGATGAAGCAAGTGACAGATGAAGGGCAGGGTGATTGGCAAATGGGTAGGGTAAGTGACAAAAGCTAGAGATGAAAAGGGGACAAAAGGTGTCATTTAAGATAGGAAAAGAAGAGGAAGAGTGAAATGTACAGCTGGAGGGTGAGATAGAGGGAGGGGGAGGACAGGGGACAGAAGCGAGAGGGCAAATAACATGCAAAAGCAGTGAAATCAAAGTCAGGGTTGTGGGAGATCAGGTGATATTTTTTTTTAATTTATTTAATTCTTTATTTCGAACAGGATAAAAGAATAAACAGCATACAAAAACAAAACAAGAATATTTATAAAGTGTCATAAGCAATATCTATAAATAAATGAAATCGTATGTGTCCAAAACGGAGCAGGAAGAAGCCAAAGCTTATTAATTCCCACCCCTTATTCAACTGCTTGTAATGATCTTATACAAATTTAGCAGCTCTATGTACACCATATGTACACCAGCAGCTATATGTACACAAAATCATTTACATTTATACACTAATCAAATATTTACAAAGCCATACAAAAAAGAGAGAAAAAAAATAAAAAATAAAAGAAAAAGAAAAGAAAAAACCCTCATATACTATAAAGTATCTTAGTCATATATACAACCCATCACCCTATAATCACCCTTCCCAATACAATCAGTATAAGAAATATCCCACTCACAATCACTTATCCTCATCCCAATATCATTTAAAAAAAGTGTTTTTGTACATCTTTTTAAACTGAATTATGTTTTTGCTAAGTTTTATCTCCTGTTCCAGACCATTCCACAAATATTGGTGAAGAGAGGGAAGCATTGTCATTATCACATGTGCATAACCTACAGAAAAAAAATCTCCAGAATGTATTTTTTAAACCTTCCCTAACATCGCAGGGGAAAAAAAACCTGATAATGACTGGGTAACATGTTATTTTGGTGTTTTTTTTGTTTTACAGCAAGGTCAGCAGATGCTTATACATTAAAGGGATGGAGCAAACAATCAGTCAGGGAAAATTCCTCACTGATGATTGAATGTCTACTCAGGCTTCCATAACTAATATCTTGGCTGCTGGCTGGATTTTCAAATTAATATGCGAGTGGCTTCAGAAAGCAGGCGGTGTTTGTAAGTAAGATTATAGAGATACGATTCCTAGATAAGTCTGCCAATCTTACTTACAAAGACCACTAGTTTTTTGAACAGTTTTTGGCTTAGTTTCATTCTAATTTTTATCCCTATTTGGACTGTTGTCCAAGATGTGGAGTACCTTAATTAGTTATTTAGTAGTGAGGATTGCTGACTTTTCTGTAATTAATATAATTCCCTCATTACCACCTGGCCTCTCCCCACATCTGAAGTAAACTGGAAAATCAGTCATAGGTTCATAAGTGACTGGAGCAGAATTAGGCCAATCGGCCCATCAAGTCTACACCGCCATTCATTCATGGCTGATCTATCTCTCTCCTTCTCAACCCCATTTTCCTGCCTTCACCCCATAATCTCACAACACAGTCTATGAAATTGGATGGTTTGGAGATATGGTCCCAAGTCGAGACATGTGGATTGGATCTTCTAAACTGGTTATTTCCAATATTTGTACCTTGGATGCAGATTCGTCTGAGCTTTAAAATGCATTAGAAGGATGCCACCCCATAACCAAGACAAGCATGAATAGAATGGAGAACATCAGGACCAATTTTAACTTTTGGCACAAGGAAAAGATTGTCATTGAGCCAGGCATGCTCACTTTCAGTCTGTTGTGACTGACATGTTTACGGAGCCATTTTGAGACCTGAATTTCATTGTTATCAATCTGGTGGTGAATCACTTGCACACTAAATCTAACTACATACCTGTGCTTATATCCAACTACCCCAACATCATAACACTTTATCAACTGCTGGTGACCTCAAAACATCATTTGCGCTCTTGTTATCCTAATGGTGACCGGGCTGCAGTTGGTGAATCCTTAGGCCAAGCTCAGCCCAAACCAACATTTGACAGGTCGTGCTGCAATAGGCCTATATGAGGGCTATGAAAAATGGTCCAGAAGAGGGTTGGAGGCCAGGGGTTGATCTGTGCTCAGCTTTCACATTAACTCTCCCATGCGGAGATGTCATCTCCATTTACCTGGTGAAGTGTGGGTGAGAGGTCTACATCATAGCAGCTGGTTGGGGAGGAGGACGTGACGTGACTTGCCACAATTCAGTCCTTATAGGATGTTTGACCTTTGCCTGCTTGATGCATGTTCCTCAGGGTAGTGTCTATTTGCTGTTCACGGAAGAAGATACTAAAGTGAGAGCTATCATTAAAACATGCTATGAGGTGAGGCTCAAGGGGTCTGGTTTGTTTTACAAAGTGAATCAGGTAGAGGAGAGGGCTTGATATATATATATATATATATACAAAATAAAAATAAACTTTTGCCTTAGTAGAGCTGTCTATCACTATGATTGCTATTTTCTATTGTTTGAGGTAATAGTGTGAAGTTTAATGGAGATGTGAAGAGGGCCTGCCTTTAAATCAATGCCTTTAAATCAAGCGTGACACGATGGCGCAGTGGTAGAGTTGCTGCCTTACAGTGCTTACAGTGTCGGAGACCCGGGTTCGATCCTAACTGCGGGTGACTGTACGGAGTTTGTACGTTTACCCCGTGACCGCGTGTGTTTCCTCCGAGATCTTCGGTTTCCTCCCACATTCCAAAGACGTACAGGTTTGGAGATTAATTGACTTAGGTTCGTATACTTAGTATAATTGTAAATTGTCTCTTGAGTGTGTAGGATAGTATTAGTGTACGGGGATCACTAGTCGGTGTGGATTTGATGGGCCAAATGGCCTATTTCCACTCTGTATCTCTACCCTAAACTAAAATACAATAACTTTACATGGTGTTCACTGCATAAACTGCAATTTAGTAGGATGAGAGAGGATCTTACAGAAACATATACAATTCTTAAAGGATTGCACAGGCTAGATGCAGGAAAAATGTTCCCAAAATGTTGGAGGAGTCCAGAACCAGGGATCACAGTTTAAGCATAAGGGGTAGGCAGGAACGGGAGACTGATTTTAGATGATCAGCCATGAAGGGCTGGCTCGAAGGGCCGAATGGCCTTCTCCTGCACCTATTTTTCAATGTTTGCATAAACAGCCACCAGTCCCGGGGATTTCTCATCTCTCTCTGATCATAAAGCTTGTCCTGGATATATAATATAATTTATTTTGAAAGATCACCCAGGGACACAGGAAATCAAATAAATGCATCAAGCTGCCTGATATCCACAGGATAGAAAACAGAAGGGATATTTGCTGGACAGTGTAATCCTTTGAAGATCAGATCTGTAACGTTGAACCTCAGTATATCTAACATCAATTTTTGGGATCCATCAATGCAAAACCATTATTGTGGCTTCGTGTTTTAACAGGCTTGACAAAATTAAACTATCTCTTCATTTTCTTTCAACAACAGATCGGCTGTTCTATATAATTGTTCATCAGCCACGTCTGAGTCATGGATCATTTCTCTAACTGAGACTGTTTTTTTTAACCCTGTTTGTACCAAAGTAAGACGTGAAGGAAGAGATACCATTGACATAATGCATCAGAATCAACATGATTAACGTGAAAATCAGCCCGATCGTCTCATATAATATGGGAGCACATGAGCATCCAAAAATACTGGGCTAAAGGCCCATGAAACAATTCTCCTGTTTGTCTTTAGTCACACATAAATAGCAAATTTTCAGAGGAAGTACTGTAACTGTAGGCAAACTCAGATCTTTGTATTCCAGGGACATGGCACTCTGTAAAATAAGAAGCACAGTGTGCAGCATATCTCTACTTGTTTTCTGGTTAAATATGTGGTTCCTGCTCCTCCACAATTTATCAAACTGAGTATGTATCATGGAAATCTAAGCTGCATAGAAATAATATTGCAGAGGTTTTTATGGACTCCCAGCAAAATCATCGGCATTTATTGCTTCTTCTACAACTTCAAGGTCAACTGCACACATTCAGTGTGATCACTTCTCACTTGTCCTGGGCCGTAAGGAGAATTGGTCTGGGTATGTCATCACATCCATAACTGGCTAATGACTGAAAGATGGCAACTATAGGGAAACATAGAAAAATAGATGCAGGAGTAGGCCATTCGGCCCTTCGAGCCACCACTGCCATTCAATATGATCGTGGCTGATCATCCAAAATCAGTACCCCATTCCTGCTTTTTCCCCATATCCCTTGATTCTGTTAACCCTAAGAGCTAAATCTAACTCTCTCTTGAACATGTCCAGAGAATTGGCCCCCACTGCCTTCTGTGGCAGAGAATACCACAGATTCATAACTCTCTGGGTGAACAAGCTTTTCCTCATCTCAGTCCTAAATGGCCAACCCCTTATTCTTAAACTGTGACACCTGGTTCTGTTCTCCCCCAACATGGGGACCATTTTTCCTGCATGTAATCTCAGGAAAACAAGTAGGTACTGCCTAGGAAGGCAGCAGAATTTGAGTACTTACTGTAACTTGGAGCTGTTCATGGGGTTTGGAGTAGATAGGGTCGTGAGTGATGTACTTGGATTTTTTCCTTTAAACATCGAGGCGGTAAGTCTAGATGTACATATTGAAAATTGTTGACATATGATGTCCTGGGATGCTGAACAATAGGAATATCATAGCACAGGACAAAGAATGTCAAGGGTTACTCATGTGCAGTTAGAAGGGGAAGAGCTGGATGTCTCAATGAATTTAGATACTGTTGGATGAAGGGTTGGTAATACAGGGATAATTGGAACCATGAGACTAAAAAATATTTTTGTTAGCTGTCAGGGGATTTATAGCAAAGTAGATAGAATGGAGCTAAGGTGCAAAGCTGAATGGGAAATAAGCTTCAAGTGTCTTATTCCCCAACATAAACACATAAATAACTCTTGCTCTCTCAGCACAGAATACATGAAAGTAAATTAACAGTTTATATTCTTATCTAAAATCTGTTGAGCAGAGACTGCAGCTTTAGGATTAGGTTGCTAAAGTAGAACTGGCTCAGAAACTGAATTTAATAACTGTTTTTAAAAAATGTTATTTCCATTACCAGGGCAGATTTTTAAATATTTTGCAGCCAATAATCTGACTGTGATTATACATCATTATTCCATTACTTTTTTAGATGGATATGGGGAGAAATGGTAGTATCATTTACAACAGAAGAGTCAAATTAAAATTAATTGATTTGGGCAGAACTGTGTGTGTGTGTGTGTGTGTGTGTGTGTGTGTGTGTGTGTGTGTGTGTGTGTGTGTGTGTGTGTGTGCGTGTGTGTGTGTGTGTGTGTGTGTGTGTGTGTGTGTGTGTGTGTGTGTGTATGTGTATGTGCGTGCGTGTTTTGCGTGTTTGCGTGTGTGTGTGTGTGTGAGTGTTGTGTGTGTGTGTGTGTGTGTGCTTTTGTGTGTGTGTGGGTGTGTATTTGTGCTTTTGTGCTTTTGTGCGTGTGTGTGTGTGTGTGTGTGTGTGTGTGTGTGTGTGTGTGTGTGTGTGTGTGTGTGTGTGTGTGTGTGTGTGTGTGCGCGCATGCGTGCATGTGTGTATGTGCGCAGGTGTGTGTGTGTGTGTGTGTGTGTGTGCTTTTGTGTGTGTGTGCTTTTGTGTGTGTGTGTGTGTGCTTTTGTGTGTGTGTGTGTGTGTGTGTGTGTGTGTGTGTGTGTGTGTGTGTGTGTGTGTGTGTGTGTGTGTGTGTGTGTGTGTGTGTGTGTGTGTGTGTGTGTGTGTGTGTGTGTGCCTGTTGTGTTTAATTTGAGTAAATACTGAATACATCCAGATAAGATGCACTGTGGTGACTTCAGTCCTTCCTAATACATCTTCAATCTCAGGGAGATGGTTCCCAACTCCTCCTTACACTGGATCTTCAACTTTCTCTGCTGACTATCAGCACAGAGGCACCTCAAGGCCGTGTATCAGTCCCCTGCTCTACTTTATACCTATGACTGTGTAGCCAAGCAGAGCATCGACACCCATCTATTACTTGGCCAACAATAATCACCATTGTGGCTGAATTACAGGTAACAATGTTTCAGAGTACAGGAGTCAGATCGATAATCCGGTTGAATGCTGCCTGACAACAATCTTGGTCTTAGTATTAACAATACCAAGGAGCTGATTACTGACTTCAGGATGGGAAAGCAAAAGGACCATACCCCTGTCTTCATCAGCAAGACATCAGTAGTGAAGAGCAACAGCTTCAAGTTCCTGGCCATGAATATTTCTGAAGATCTGTCCTGGGCTCGGCAGATTGATGCAATTACAAGAAAGCTCACCAACACCTTATTTTCCTTAGACATTTATGGAGAATCGGCATTTCACTAAACTTTTTTCAAACTTCTATGGGTTTATGTTGGAGACCATACTGCCTGGTTTGGTAATTTGAACCCCTAGAGCGCAGTAGGCTGTAGAAGGTGGCGGACATTGCCTGGTCCATCACAGGTATCTCCCCACCATCGCAGGGATTTCAGGAAATGCATCCTCAAGAAGATGGCTAATATCATCTAAGACCCACACCACCCTGGCCATGCTCTCCTCTCACTGCTTCCATTCAGAAGAAGGTACAGGAGCCTGAGAATCGTGATCTCTAGGTTCAAGAACAGCTTCTTTCCATCAACCATCAAGCACCTGAACCACCCTGCACAATCTTATAGAAATGTACAAAATCATGAGAGGAATAGATCCGGTAATCGCACCGAGTCTCTTGCTCAGAATAGGGGAATCGAGAACAAGAGGACATGGGTTTTAGGTGTAGGGGGGATAATTTAATACGAACCTGAGGGGTAACTTTTTTGCACAAAGGATGATGTGTATATGGAACGAGCTCCCAGATGAGGTATTTTTAGGCAGGTCCTATTGCAATGTTTAAAAAACATTGAGACATGTACATAGATTGAACCGGTTTAGAGGGATATGTGCAGGCATGTGGGATTAGTGGGACCAGTGGGACATGTTGGTTGGTGTGGGCAAGTTGGGTCGATGGGCCTGTTCCCATGCTCTATGACTCTATGAGCATAACCACACCCCTACCTCAGCACAGAACTACTATGCACTTTGTGCTACTAAGGTTACCCTTTGGCTTGCAATATTATGGTCTGATTTACCTAGAATAACAGCTAATTCATTGTATATTTACTTGTTGTGTTGTTGCATTTAATGTACCTGTAAAGTTGCAGCAAGTGAGAATTCTATTGTTCCAGTCCCGGTACACATGGCAATTAAACACTCCTAACATGATTTTTGATTCTTCACATTGTGAATAATAAATTTCATGAACTTTTCTCTTCTCAAAGCTTCAATAAAATTGTGATCGTTGTGTGGCGCAGTGGTAGAGCTGCTGCCCATACAGCGCCAGAAACCTGGGTTCAATCCGGACCACAGGTGCAGTCTGTACGCAGTTTGTACTTTCTCCCTGTGACCGCGTGGTTTTCCCCTGGGTGCAATGGTTTCCTCCCACACTCCAAAGACGCACAAGTTCGTAGGTTAATTGGCTTTGGTAAAAATTTGTAAATTGTCCGTCGTGTGTGGGATAGTGTTAATGTACGGGGTGATCGCTGGTCAGTGTGGACACAGTGGGCTGACGGGCCTGGTTCCACTCTGTATCTCTAAATTAAACTAAAAACTAAAATGTATTTTAAAATGTTTGCCTGAAGAAAGATTTTTGAGGTGATAGTGTTAATCTGGGTTGTTTTATGACTCTGCAATCACATATGGTTTCCTAATGATGATCTGGCTGTTAGCCAGGCATTTGAAGTAATCCGTTTGCAGGAAATGGAAGATGCCTGGTGACGCAAGGGCACAGAGTGCTCTCTAATATTCTCAATCTTGATTACCATCCTCAGCCTTATGTCATGCATGGGTTTTATTTCTTCCCAATTCATTCAAGCACGTTCTAATTAACAGGAAGAGTTAAGACTGCTGTCTTTCGCCTCCTGTACCCCAGTCTTCTAATTTATTTCTCTAATTTGAAGCTGTTCTTCATTATATAGTTAGATATTTGGAAGTGGCCTTTAATGCCTTTGTGTTGCAGAATCCATCGGCGGCAAGAGGCTGTGGGGTCGTGGTCATGCAGTAAAGGGGGTAGATGATTCTGAAGGGTTCTTTCCTTTCCTGTTCCCTCAGTTCTACCCAGAGATATCTCTCTGTTGATCACCCACTCATTCTTCTGTAGCAGAGATGACATTGTTTTTAAATGCTCCAGTCCCATACAGTACCTGGGAGCAAATCTACAAACAACCCAGAAAATGCAAAGTGGTTACATGAGCTGTGGGCTACTTAGTCTCACTGTATTTGGTTCAACTATGATCTACACATACATCCTTCCACCCCACCTCTTCTAACCCTTCAGCATTTCCTTCGCTCACTTGGTCTTTGGTCTTTATTTAGCTCCCATATAACGAAAGCTCTGCTGGAAGTAAACCTCTGGTTGTCGCTTGTGAAAAAGCAAAGTTGTTTAAGGAGAGAGGCAGAGAAAATCCATTAAACTAGAGTCAGTCAGCTTCACGTCCATGGCATGGAAGCTATTGGAATGGATTCTTTAGGATAGGATTCACTCACATTTGGAAGAGAAAGGGTTAATTAGGGGCAGTCAGCATGGCTTTGTAATGCCAAGTTATATCATACTGACATGAATGGGTTTTATGAGGAAATAATTGATGAGGGTAGGGTGATGGTGTTGTCTATTTTGATAGTGCCCCTTTGATAGTGTCCCTCAAAGATACACAGGATTACCAATGACTAGGTTGTATGGATTCAGAACTAACATACTAATAAGATAGCATTGGTGGTAGATATGATGGTGAAGAACGCGTTTGGCATGCTGGCCTTCATCAGTTAAGGAAATCGGTATCAAGTTGGGATATTATGTTATAGTTGGTGAGGCTGCCTTTGGACTAACTGCACCATTACCCTCTCATAAATGTATGACTGAACTCTAAGACAGCCACAAAAAAACTGGAGTAACTCAGCGCGACAGACAGCATCTCTGGAGAAAAGGAATAGGTGACGTTTCATATCATGCCCCTTCTTCTGACCTGGTTCTGCTCTGACATTCCCTCGCTCTGACTGAACTCTAAGATGGCCTATGCCAACCTTTAATCCTTCTGTGCTCTTTTTCATTATTATGACTCAACTGACCACCACAACTATTAAGTCATTCAATGCCTTTCACAACCTAATTGCTTTAGTGGCTCTGCCTTTGTCTCTATCTCTATCTCCATCTGTCTTACCAGTGTAACAGATGTATTCTTGTGAGTTCTCGATACAGTAACTTGTAGAGTGTGAAAAGTTGGGGGTGTGAAGCATGGAAAGCTCTGAAAAGTTTGTCAGCTTTATTCAGTGTTGCTTTTAGATTTTAAACACATACACACAACAATGCACACCTGTTCTGCTTTGAGACAGATGACTTCACGTACTTCCATTTGCTGCAAGTACATTTTTCTCACAACGATAAGCTCAGTAAAATCCTAAATACCTTCAATTCAACTCATTTTTCAAGCTCTTTGTATTCCATCCATGTATTACTTTGACTGTTAAGACAGGGTTCTCATCTCATAACTTGTTTGCTGCCAACTGCTTGTAACAGTGCATGAATACAGAAGAGCTTAGCAGGCACTAATGGTGATGTTGCTCATACATTGAGTAATTGCTTGTAAGAGTGATGCCCATTTATCTGAGCAGCTGCTATGCAGTGGTCGTGAGCCACAGTTTGATTTGTAGTTGCTTGTGTAAAACCATCCCCAGTGTAAGGCTCCGATGCATCGTAGGGATTGGTTGATTTCCTGCATAGCTACAACATTTTATCTATCTCCCTTATGCTTAAAGAAGTTATATTTTCATAAGAAAAAAACACATTTTTTCTCCGACATTGGATGACAAAAAAGTCTGTACGTTCAGAAATTGAGGCAAAGATATTTGGATTGGAGTCACCCAAAAATGTCAAAGAAGTGGGTTTTAAAGATAGTTTTACAGGCTATGGGGGATGTAATTTCCCCTTATAAGGCAAGAGTAGAATGTGTAGATACAATTGCAAACATAAATGACTGTGCCAGGCAGCACTATTAAATTTAATGATGCAATAAAACAGATGGAAAACAGAAGTGCCTTTGGCCTAAATGATGACTAAGGCCAATCGCAAATCTTCAATATCTTTTGCAAGAGTTTCAAATTAGACCATTCAATAGAACAATTAGAATAAATTATATTCTGTCAGGCTATATAATTTGTTTTTGTAAAATTGGCTTTATTCTGAGGGGTTCTTCTTCTTGTCGAGTCCACACACAAGATTAGAAGTTGTTCAGCCAGAGCTGAACACATTTCTCAGCACCTGCATACAATGGTGTCTGTCTTGCACTTCTTGTGCATGGTGGTGGAAAGATTAGTGGAAACAGGGCCGTGACATGAACGCTCTTCCCCTTGACCCCATTCTGAGGGGTAATGAGGGAAGATTAACAAGCCAGACCATTAACCTGGTTATTATTCCGTCTTAGAAACATAGAACATAGGTGCAGGAGGAGGCCATTCGGCCCATCGAGCCAGCACCGCCATTCATTGTGATCTTCTTTGAAGACTTCCAAAAGACAGAAAGATGGTGGACTGCTCTACTGCTCTAGATGAGAGGAAACCTTGAGGAAGCACCTGCAAAAGAAGATACCTGACAGGGTTGATTTCTGCAGCAAAGCTGCATTGGCTCTGGGGTCCAATGGGAGGGGTGGTGAATCTCTGGAACTCTCTGCCACAGAATGTAGTTGAGGCCAGTTCATTGTCTATATTTAAGAGGGAGTTAGATGTGGCCCTTGTGGCTAAAGGGTTCAGGGGGTATGGAGGGAAGGCAAGTACAGGATCCTGAGTTGGATGATCAGCCATGATCATATTGAATGGCGGTGCAGGCTCGAAGGGCCGAATGGCCTACTCCTGCACCTACTTTCTATGTTTCTATGTTTCTATGAGTGTTGAGACAATGCTCACGGAGTTGGGGGAAACCCATCTCCAAGTAACATAAGGCGATAGCAATCATCATTGGCATGAAGCAACTTCACAGCAAAGAACCTGAGATGAATCAGCCTCAGGAGTTAGTGAATGAGATAAAAGACAAGTATAAAAAGGTGAGCCTCAAAGTGGCAAAGCAGCAGCAGTGAAATCAAGCGGATCTGCTCCATATGTGACAATTCTAGGCCCAACGCAAGAGGGGATTTCAGGAGGAGCAACGCAAGGTCTGAGATGGAGATACAGCTCAAGCTAGCTTAGCAAAGCTGGAAGTGACATGCTGTGACTTCTAGGCAGCAGTCAAGGTTCTTCAGCAGTCACAAAAGGTTTATTACAGTCTAGTGTACTGAGATACTGTGAAAAGCTTGATTTGCACGCTATCAAGTCAAATCATATCATACAATCAAGACATGCCAAGTACAACAGATAATGCAAAGAGATTAATACTAGGGTGCAGAATATAGTGTTACAATATTAAAGAGTTTGTTACAGAGAAAAAGTGCAAGGATCACAATGAGGTGGTTTGGAAGATCAGGACTACACCCTAGCTTTTAGGGGGTTCATTTAGTAGTCTGATAACAGCAAGTTAGAAGCTGTTCCTGAATCCGGTGGTATATACTTTCAAATCTTTGTAATCTTCTACCAGACAGGAGTCAGGAGAAGAGGGAGTGACCAGGCTGAAAACGGTCCTTGATTATGTTGGCCACTTTGCCTAGGTATCAAGAAATGCCTGAAAAGCCGATAGTGGGGAAGCTGGTTTGTGCGATGGACTGAGCTACTTCCACAACTCTCTGTGTTGTTCATGGTTTTGGGCAGAACAGTTAGCAATTCAAACTGTGATGCATCCCAATGGGATGTTATTTATGGTACATCCATTGAAGTTAGTAAGAGAGATTGAAGATATACTGAACTTTCTTAGTCTTCTGAGGAAGTAGAGGTGTGCTTTTTTAGCCGTAGCTTCAATGTGGTTGGTCCAGGATAAATGTTGGTGAAAGGAAAACAGAGCTTGCTCTGTGGACCACAAAAAATGCCAGAGTGCGATTAAAAAATCAGGTCCCAATTGGTAGTCCAAGAAAGATTAATGCGTGCTTTAAGTATGGTAGGAGTGGACTCAGGAAGAGATGGAGGAAGAAGTCCTTAGATATGCTGAGAGGGAGAATGAGTGTGGACCTCCATCGGGATCTGAGGATTATGGAGAGTTTGGCTAAACCATCTTTAAACATGGAAGATCCAAATTCACACAACTAGCTGGACCAGACATTCAATGTGAAGTCACATGTTAATGATTCTATGGCAAGAATAGATAGTATTGATCAAATGCAGGTACATTGATTCAATATGTGTCAGCCCAGGGAAAGATAAACAACAACAAAACAGACTCATCGGAGCCTCAGTTTCCTGCCTCAACCTGCTTTGGAAAGGTGCAGTTCAACGCTTCCCCCAAAACTCATTATCAGACACAAGATACTGCAGATGCTGGAATCTTGAGTAAAATAACAAACAGTTGGAGAAACTCAGCCGGTCAGGCAATATTTGTGGAGGGGAAATGGACAGACAATGGTTTGAGTCGGGGACTTCTGTCAGTCTGAAGAATGGTCCCAACCCAAAATACTGACTGTCCATTTCCCTTCACAGAGGTTGCCTGGCCTGCAGAGTTCCTGTAGGCATTTGTTTTTTTACGGATTGTCCTTTGATGTGATTAGCAGTGGCCCGCCCACCTCACCATGCAATTGGTCGAGCCGAAAGAAGTTTCCAGAAGGCTACAGAAGAGGTATAACTAACCCTCATCAGCAAACCCGGGCCTGGTGGTCAACAGTGGAGAACCTTGACAACAGCCAACAAACCCAACAAAGGCCCAGGCTGACCAAGGTCTACTTTGGGGGCTCCAACCATGAGAGCAGAGTGGATACAACACCTGAGGCAGAAGACCAACCATGTTGAAGAGCAGAGAACCCTGGACTCCGGGAGTCACAGTAGACCAGCCCAAGCAAAGTGGGTAGTGATTGAGTCTCCCTTTGATTGCCTTGAATGTATGAAGCACCTGGGTAAAAGACACTTAAAGGGATATTGGCTGTAAGTGCACAGAAAAAGTAAGCGCAACAGAAAACAACTACACTTTCACCTCAACACTTCAAATCACTTCCAGAAACCTTTGGAAAAATTGATTTGCAAGGAACACTCCTTCAATACAGAACTCTGGCTTCTCCCATTCCACTGGACAGGTTATAGATTGGGTTGGAATCCACATTCATTAAAAATCCATGTTCATAAGTGGTAGGAGCAGAATTAGGCCATTCGGCCCATCAGGTCTACTCCGCCATTTAATCATGGCTGATCTATCTTCCCCTCTTAACCCCATTCTCCTGCCCATGGCCGGACTTAACCCAATTGGACTAATTGCTCCCATTTGGGCCCCGTGCCTAAGGGGACCCCACGCCAGAGTAATCTACTCTCGGCTCAGGTAGATCTACCCCGGTTGGAGGAGGAAGAAAGGGGTATACGGGGAGGGGAGTGTGAGGGGTGAATGGAGAAGGGGAGAGGGGGAGGTGAGTCGTTCCCTCACGGTCCTGAGGCAGCGCTCCCGACCCTCCAGTCGCCGTGCTTCACACACACAGCGGCGGCCGGGCCTGGGATTGGAGCGACATTCACAAACCTCGGCCTCAGCTCACACCCGTCCGCCCAGACCCCGGTATCCGTTCCCTTCTTCCCGCACTCCCTTCTCTCCTTCCCTCCATCTTTTTCCTTCTCTCCTTCCTTCCCTCCCTTATTTCTCTCCTTCCCTCCCTCCGTTCTTTCTCTAATTCCCTCCCTCCCTTCTATCCTTCCTCCCTTCTCTCCTTCCCTCCCACACACATCATGCACAAACAACTAACACACACACATCACGCACAGACAACTAACACACACACACACAACTAACACACATACACAACTAACACACACTAACACACACACACACAACTAACACACATACACAACTAACACACATACACAACTAAGGATGGGGTAGAAGCCCAAAGGGAAGGATGGGGCTGAGGCCCAAAATGTAATGTCTGGACTGGTTTTTCTTGGTTTTCCAGGATCTAGTTAATTAAATTACATTTTTTTCATTTCACAGTCACTAAAACAAGTGTGATTATAGCTATGTACTTTTCAGAGGTGATCTGCACTTTTGTGTGCTACTTGTAGGCTTACATGTGTGCAATTTTATATTAAAACGTAGCTTGGATCTGTTTGGTCCATTAACTCGCAGGCACTTTTTAAGCACACATTTTGATTACTTTCCATTCTACCATAGAGTAGGTATTTTACAAAACTTACCTTCAGCGGCGCTGCAGTTCTGCCACTGGCTGTGTGCGCGATTTTGGCGTGTTTGAGGGAGGGGCGGGGTTAAAATGGGCTTTTCTCCTACCTTGTCCTGGATTATATTTTGTTGGAGTGCAAGCTTTTGCTGAAGAATCGTTCTGTCGGCCGTTCTGTGCATTTTTCAAAAAGATTTGCCCGACAAGTTCATCGCTGGAGTGATTTTAAAATCAGCTTCTGAAGTCGTCAACGCCGACAACGGGGACGGATTTTATGTAGGGTCAGGTAAAAGAAAGCCGTTTATTTATATGTATAAAAGTGTTTCTTAAGATGCCTTTAATTCACATTTTACGTTGCGAAAAGGTGATTTTTTTCCCCGTACGAACTGGCAGTGTTTTTCATGCCGATATGGGGACTAAATCACTGCAACCGCAACGTTCCAAATAATCGCATTCCAGAAAAACCCACTCGCAAGTTGATTTAAATGGCCATTAATTTGCAGGTATTAAACATTAAATTCCTTCCATTTGGCCTATAAACTCATGACAATGAGATTTTAAAATTATGTAATATTGTGAATTCTTGTGTGAATGTTAGTTGGACACTTAGGCTATTTAAGAATGTTAATCTATTCGTAAGAAATGAATTTTGTAATTAGCTACAATTAGGTAACTAACTAATTATATGCTTTAATTTCAGGTCATCTAAGTAAGATTGTTTCATATTTGTTTCAGAATGCTTCAATCTATAATAACTGGACATTTCTTTCAGTTCTCTTAATTTTTAAGAAAGTTATTGGCTTTTGACTGTTCTCGATCACAGCTTTTGTGTTAAGTCAATGGAAAAGCAATAGGGAACAAGATGCTAATTACCGAGTATGAAAATGGCTATAACTTTTTTAAATACAATACAATACAATACCTTTATTTGTCATTTGAACCTCACATGAGGTTCAAACGAAATGTAGTTTCTGCAGCCATACAATACAATAAAAGAACCAAAACACACACCAACACTATTCACATAAACATCCATCACAGTGGCTCTCCTCCTCACTGTGATGGAAGGCAAAGTTCTTGTCTCTCCCCTGCACTCCATTTCCCTCCCGAAGTCGAGGTCAAAGCCCCCGGCGGGCGCTAGTCCGCGGCAAATTAAGGCCGCGCCGGGCGTTGTAGGGCCCCCCTCCAGGTCACTCTCAACCCCGCAATTCGGGCGGGAGAAGTCGCCGCTGCCGGTGCCCCGCAAAGCAGCCTCCCACCGGGGATCCGCGAGCTCCCGGTGTCACCATCCACCGGAGCCGGGCCGCATCAACGCGCCACCGCCGCTCTCCACGCCCCGAAGCCGGCCAGCTCCACGTAGGTAAGTCTGCAGCAGCTCCTCAGCAGCTCCACGGCAGGCTTACTGAAGATATGAAAGTGAATTAGGTGTCAAATTAAACTTCTTTTTATGCTTTATCTGATTTTTAAAATCTCAACATTTTGTAACATTGCTACATAGAGATATAAAGTCTATAATAGACTTTATTTATATTTCTATGATTCTACAGACCTTGGCTGGGAACCTGGGCTTCACCAAAATTGTTCCCAATTGGGCTCCGCACCTCCTAAGGCCGGCCCTGCTCCTGCCTTCTCCCTGTAACCCCTGACAACTGTACTACTCAAGAATTTATCTGCCTCTGCCTTGAATATATCCATTGGCTTGTCCTCTACAGTGTTCCATGGCAATGAATTCAACAGATTCAGCACCATCTGACTAAAGAAATTCCTCCTCATTCTTTAAAAAGGGAACTTGAAGACCAAAATATCCTTCTCATTTCTACGTACCCTTGGCGAGGCACCATATTTGGGCCTTGCTTTAATCCTTCTATCCTAAACTTCGAGCAGTAATAAAAATCTGTCAGATCACGTTCCCAGCACTCAACCCCACTTCTTTCCCAATGCCACTCTTAAAACCTGACTACTGCAGCCAGCCCTGGAAGTGGAACAGGCTGCAAGCAGACCCGAGGCTTCAGGTGGTATCTTGTGAGAGCCATCCCCAGACTGGCCTAATGTCCTTTCAATAGCTTGCTGCTCTTTGCAAGGAAAAATACTGTAAGAACAGCAGATGGTCAATGGTCAATGGTTTCATTATTGTCACGTGCACCAGGCACATGAAATACATTTTTTGCATAAAGCTTAGAAAGACTATCCCCATAAATTAACACAATCGCCCCCGGTCAGTACAGCATGCACAGATAGATTTATAGAGCAAACAAAATTAAAATAATAAAAAGCTATACGTAATAGACGTACTTAATAATGTGTGAATGTGGTCATTTATTTTAAATAGGAGGTAAAATAAGGAAATATAAACAACCTGCTTGCCAGCACCTACCATTAATGAACCTTAATGAACATAGACCATAGAACAATACAGGAACAGATTATTTGGTCCACAATGTCCATGTCAAACATGATGCCGTTAAACTAATGTCCTCTGCCTGCATGTGAAGCATATCCCTCCATGCCCAGTATACCCATGCACCTATCTAAAAGCCTCTTAAATGCCACTATCTTATCTGCTTCTACCACCACCACTGGCAGGGTGTTCCAAGCACATTACTTTGAAATGTATGCCCTCTGCACTCAAAACTATGCCATCTTGTCTTTGACATTTCCACTTTGGCAAAAGGGTTCTCATTATCTCCCCTATCTATGTCTTTCTCACAATTTAATTACTTCCATCAGGTCTCTCCCCAATCTCCAAGGCTCAAGAGAAAGCAATCCAAGTTTGTCTAAGCTCTCCGAATAGCTAATACCCTGTAATCCAGGCAGCATTCTGGTAAACTTCTTCTGCATTCTTTCTAAATCCTCCACATTCTTCTTGCAATGATGTGACCAGAACTGCACACAATACTACAAATGCAGCCTAACCAAAGTTTTTATACCACTGCAACATGACTCATATTCAATGACCCAACTAATGAAAGCAAGCATACTATCCACCTTCTTTGCCAATCAAGGTATAAAATCCTATTTAAGTACGTGGAGATGCATTATTTATAGTTTAGTTTAGGTTCGTAAATAGGGCACAGAAACAGGCCCTTCAGCCCACTGAGTTCATGCCGACCAACCTTCCCCGCACACTAGCACGACCCCACACACACTAGGGACAATTTACAATGACACCAAGCCAATTATCCTACAAACCAGTAAGTCTTTGGAGTGTGAGAGGAAACTGGAGCTCCCGGAGGAAACCCATAAGGATCCTGGGGAAAGCGTACATACAGACAGCATCTGTAGTCAGGATCGAACCCGGGTCTCTGGCACTGTAAAGGAGGACCTCTACCGCTGAGTTAAAATTGTGCAATTTAATGTAAAACTGATCCGTGCTTCACGTCTGAGTTGTGTAGTATACTGTGAATGGTAGGGCCTCAGGGAGTGCTGAGGAGCAGAGGAACCTCAGTACACAAATCAAAGAATTCCTGAAGATTCAGTCAGTACTGGTAGTAAGCTGTTGAAGAATCCCCCTAGGGTACATTTCCTTCATCAGCCTGGATATAGAATATATGAATGGGGAGGTTATGCTACAATTTAACAGAGGATAGTTCGGGAAGCGGTAGGGACGAGGGACGTAAAGCGGTGGTCCGACCAGTCAGAGGCCATGCTGCAAGATGCACTGAGTGGTGTCGACTGGAATATGTTCGAAGCAAGTTCCAGTGACGTCAGGGAGTTCGCGGAAGCAGTCATGGACTTCATCGCAACAGTAACCGACAACATCGTCCCCACGGTAAGGGTAAGCACCTTTCAGAACCAAAAACCCTGGGTAGACAGGTCTGTTCGTGTGGCCCTGAATGCTCGCACTGCTGCCTACAACTTGGGCCTGGCATCAGGAAACATGGACGTCTACAAGGCAAAGTCCTACCGATTGCGAAGGGCAGTGAAGGACACAAAGAGAAGGTACAGGGACAAGATGGAGTTACAGATGGAGCAGCAGGACACCAGAAGCCTGTGGCAGGGGCTACGGACTGTAACCAACTACCGGAGCACCCCTCCCTCATCCGCATGTGCCGGCACCTCCCTAGCTGACGACCTGAACTCCTTCTACGCTCGTTTCGAGAGGGGCAGCACCACTCCAGGTCTGCCGACTATCGACAATACCGCCAGCGGGCTGACTACCGAAGCTGAAGGGAGGAATGTGCACACATTCTCGCTGTCCGAGCACGACGTGAGGAGGTCACTGACACGGGTGAACACGAGAAAAGCTGCAGGCCCCGATGGCATCTCGGGGCGAGTACTCAAGTCCTGTGCTACGCAGCTAGCTCCAGTGCTCACTACATTATTCAACCTCTCCCTGGACAAGTCCGTGGTCCCTGCCTGCTTCAAAAAATCCATCATTGTACCGGTACCAAAAAATGCCTCCCCAGCCTGTCTGAATGACTACCGTCCGGTGGCCCTTACCTCGGTAGTCATGAAATGCTTTGAGAGGCTGGTGAAGAATCACATCTGCGCCTTCCTCCCTCGGAACATGGACCTGTTGCAGTTTGCATACCTTCTGAACAGGTCCACGGACGATGCGGTCTCCCAGGTCTTGCACACCGCTCTCTCCCATCTGGACAGCCAGAAGGGGGGCTACGTGAGGATGCTGTTCATAGACTACAGTTCAGCCTTCAACACGATAGTCCCCACCAGACTGGCCGGGAAGCTAATGGAATTGGGGCTCAACACCTCCCTGTGTGCCTGGGTCCTGGACTTTCTCACCGCCAGGCCCCAGGTAGTCAAGATGGGAGGGAATACATCGGAGTCCCTCACCCTGAGCACAGGATCGCCCCAGAGTTGTGTCCTCAGCCCCCTATTGTACTCCCTGTACACACATGACTGTGTGGCTAGGTTCAGCTCCAATTCAATAATTAAGTTTGCTGATGACACTGTGGTGGGGGGCCTGATCTCAGACAGCGATGAGAAGGCCTACCGGGAGGAGGTGGCTGATCTAGCACTCTGGTGCCAGGATAACAGCCTCCTCTTGAACATCAAAAAAAACGAAGGAGCTGATCATGGACTTTAGGAGGGCACATCATCCGAGGACGTACACTCCATTGAGGATAAATGGGGATCCTGTGGATAGGGTGAACTGTTTTAAATATCTGGGAGTCCACATCTCTGAGGATATGACATGGGCATCACACGCCTCAGCACTCGTGAGTAAGGCAAGGCAGTGCCTTTACCACCTCAGGCAATTGAGGAAATTCAGAGTGTCTCCGAGGATCCTCCAGTGCTTCTACGCAGCGGCGGTGGAAAGCATCTTGTCCGGGAACATTACCATCTGGTTTGGGAATTGCTCTGCCAAGGACAAGAAGGCTCTGCAGAGAGTAGTGCATTCGGCCGAACGCACTATGGGAACTTCACTCACCACCCTGCAGGAACTATACAACAGGAGGTGCAACTCCAGAGCAAACAAAATCATGAGAGACCCCTTCCACCCCTGCAATGGACTGTTCCAGCTGCTACGGTCAGGCAAACGCCTCCGTTGCCATGCGGTGAGAACGGAGAGGTTGAGAAGGAGTTTCTTCCCAGAGGCAATTCGGACTGTAAACGCCTATCTCACCAGGGACTAACTCTACAGAACGTTTTTCCTTCCATTATTTATTATGTAAAAGAATATGTGTGTTATGATTGTGTTTATAATTTGTTTTGTTGTTTGTCTTTTGCACAAAAGTCCGCGAGCATTGCCACTTTCATTTCACTGCACATCTCGTATGTGTATGTGTATGTGACAAATAAACTTGACTTGACTTGACTTGACTTGACTTGACTTGACAATGGTTAGGCCAGGTTGAAATACAATGTACATTCCTAGTTGCCACAGATAGGATGTGACTGCACTGAAGAGGGAGCATGGGAGATTCATCAGGATGCTGCCTGGGATTGTGCATTTCAGTTATGTGGAGAGACTGCATAGGCTGGGCTTGTTTTTTCCAGAATGTTAAGTTTAGTTTAGTTTAGAGATGCAGTGCGGAAACAGGCACTTCAGCCCACCGCACCTGCACTGACCAGTGATCCCCACGCATTAACACTATCCTACACACACTAGGGACAATTTACAATGACACCAAGCCAATTAACCTACATACCTGTACGCCTCAGGAGTGTGGGAAGAAACCAGAGATCGCAGAGAAAACCAATGCGGTCACAGGGAGAACATGCAAACTCCACACAGACAGCACCAGTAGTCGGGATCAAACCCCGGTCTCCGGCACTGCACGCGTTGTAAAGCAGCTACTCTATGCCACGCATCTGTGCCGCCAAATGGAGGAAGCTAAGAGTGGATCTGCTACATATGTACAATACTATGACGGGAGAAGATAGTTGTATACATTTCTCCACAGCAGATGTGCCTACAGCTAAAGGGCATAGTTTATGGTAAGAGGTAAAACGTTTGGAGGGGATCAGAGGAAATACTTTTTCATCCAGAGTTTGGTCAAAATATAGAATGTACTGTCTGTGTGCTGGAACCGTGTATTTTCCAAACTTGTAAGAAGTATCTGCATGTCTTCTCTAGATTGGGTGGCACGGTGGCACAGCAGTAGAGAGGAACCTGGGTTCGATCTTGACTATGGGTGTTGTCTGTCCGGAGTTTGTACATTCTCTCTATGACCTGCATGGGATTTCTCCAAGATCTTCGGTTTACTCCCACACTCCAAAGATGTACAGGTTTGTAGGTTAACTGACTTTGTATAAATGTCCCTAATGTGTGCAGGGTAATATTAATGTGTGGGGATCGCTGTTCGGCGTGGAGTTGGTGGGCTGAAGGGCGTGTTTCCGCACTGTACCTCTAAACTAAACTAAACTAAAGTGCGTGAATCACTAGGGCAGAGAAGGCTGTGGACCAAGTGCTGGTCATTTTAATTTTAATTAGCATAGTGGTTCAAGGTTGTTAAGGATATGGCGGGCCAAAGGTCCTTTTTCCATGCTATCTATCAATATTACTAAATCTCTGTTCTTGACCGCTTTTTGCCTTCTGTGCTGCGATTTCCGAGGGAACGCAGCCACCTACAGCCGTCATTTTTGGCCACCTCGCTCAGAGCCCCCCTCCGCCGCATGTGTGCTGAGGATTTTTCCCGTCAATTAAAAATTACAGAGATATTAATGTTTTTTACAAAATTCCCCATTCTCGCTGCTGCCCCTGCTGGAGGGAGGGGGAGGGACTATAAAACCAGGAAGTAGTGTGCCTCAATCAGTCTCTGCAAGTGGTGTGCCTCAATCAGAGCTCTGAATAACTGAACAAATGTCTCCACAGCTGTGAGTACCCATAATGTGGTTTGAAAATGAAAATATGGTTAGTTTGAGGAAAAAAGCACTGCCTGCAAATGGTTGTTTGGGTTGAAGTAAAAAGGCACCCTCTCTCTCTCTCTCCCTTCCTCTCTCTCCCCGCATCTCTCTCCCTATCCCTCTCTCTTTCTCTCTCTCTCTCTCTATCGCATGTCTCTCTCCCTTTCTCTCTCTCACTCTCCCCTCCTCTCTCTCCTCTCCCTGCCCCCATCCCCCTTCCCCCAGAGAGAGAGACAGAGACACAGAGAGAGAGAGAGAGAGAGAGAGAGAGAGAGAGAGAGAGAGAGAGAGAGAGAGAGAGAGAGAGAGAGAGAGAGAGAGAGAGAGAGAGAGAGAGAGAGAGAGGGGGGGAGAGGGGGGGAGGAGAGAGGGGGGGGAGGGGGGGAGGAGTGAGGGGGAAGAGAGAGGGGGGAGAGGGGGAGAGGGGTGTGCTGAGGGGGTGCGATGAGGGGCGAGGAGAGGTGGGGAGCAGGGAGGGAGGGTGGAGGGAAGGGGTAGAGGTGTGTGGAGGGGAGGGGAGTTTAGGGGAGGGACGGTGGGGAAGGGGATAGAGGGGATGGAGAGGAGGAGGGGGAGATAAAGAGGGGAGAGAGAGAGAGAGCAAGGGGGAGAGGTGATGGGGGGAGGAGCAATTTTCAATTGCCTTGTATGAGGAACGTAAACCTAATATTATTCCAAATGGGTGTGATGAATTGAAAAATAGAGGTCTATTATAATGAACTAATCATAATCCTTTCGAGTGAAATGATAAAGGAGTGCCTTGAGAGATAAAAAACACCTTCAGGGTAATGAAAGATTACTTCATAAGTAAGGAATTACGATCGGGATCAGCTACGAAGAGAAACAATATCAATCAGAGATCTCCTGTGGTTAAGGATAACAACTCAAATGACCACCGTGGTCTGTATCAAGGCTAAGAAATGCAGCATCAAACAAAGATCTTGCAGATTAACAGTGAAAGATCCTCCTGGAACACACTGAAAACACCTAACATTTGTTTCTATGTTTCTATGTTTCTCTGCCCACGTATTGCAGGAAACTTATGACTCCAACAGTAAGTGAGTCAACTTTTATATCTCTGGCTACAATATTATGACTCACGATCACCCAAAATGATTCACAAGCTTAATGATTTTCTCTACAACCGGGGAGAACTCGAGTGTAAAAAATAAGGGACCTTATTTCTAACACTAATAACATATAATTCCCAATATGTGCAAAATCCTCAGATGTCCCCCATCAGCATTCCCCGGTGCACCGACTGCAGCGTCGTATTTTGTTAACCTCAGCCACCACTCTATGAATTATAACACAAGTAGTGAGGATGGTGAAAACTTCATGGAGCAGATGCAACTCTCTGCGCAATTTCCACCCTGGGAGAAAAGTTCTTACTGTCTACAATATCTATGGTTCTCATTATTTTATCCACTGCTCCAAAGTCTACCATTAACCTCCGATGTTCCCGAGAGAACAATCCAAGTATATCCACCTTCTCCTTGTAGCTAAAACTCTCAAATCAAAGGCAGCAGCATCCTGGTGAACCTCCTTTGCACTGTCTAAAAACCCTTTACATCCTTTCAGTAATGGGGAGACTAGAACTGCATGCAATACTGCAAATGTGGTCTAGCTAATGTGCTGTACAGTTGCATCATGACTTCCTGACTCTTGTACTCAAGGCCCTCCGCAACTAAGTTCTTGTTCACGATCTGGACCAACAGAGTGGTGTCATCTGCAAATGGAGTTAGAGTAGAATTGGGCCGTACAATCGTGAGTATACAGGGAGTAGTGTAGGGAACTGAGAGCTATTATTGTGAGATTTAATGTGAAAGTGTGTTGTCACCTATCCTCACTGATTGTGGTCTGTGGATCTGAAAGCCAAGGACTCAATGACAAGGCAGGTGCTGATTCCTAACTCCAGGCATTTGGAGATGTTTGGATGGGATTATAGTGTTGAGTGTGGAGTTATAATAGATAGATAGATTATAGTTGATAGATAGATAGATAGATAGATAGATAGATAGATAGATAGATAGATAGATAGATAGATAGATAGATAGATAGATAGATAGATAGATAGATAGATAGATAGATAGATAGATAGATAGATAGATAGATAGATAGATAGATAGATATTATTTTATTAATCCCCTTATTCAGGGGAAATTCAGATGTCCTTGCAGCACACTAATAAAAATACAACATAGCATTTAAGAAGTTTAACATTAAAACATAAAAACATCCCCCCACAGTGGTTCCCTCTGTGGGGGAAGGCACAAAGTCCAGTCCCCATCCTATTGTCCACCCAGAGTCGGGCCTATTGAGGCCTCCACAGTCGCCGTTACGGGGCCCGATGTTCCCGGCCGTTCTCGCCGGGTGATGGTACTCCGGCGTTGGGAGAACCCTCAGCGGCTTGGGGTGCCAGGAACGACCGCCTTCTTACCGGAGTCTAATGGCAATGTGTACTGTAATATACTCCCCTCTTCCTACTATAGCCATTGGCTTCGAAGTGCTGATGACACTATGAAAGTGGATTCCATTGTAGAAGCTGGTGAAAGCCAGCCGGAACTGCTACAAGGCAATGGTTGATGGAGTGGTGACTCAAATCCCTGCAACACAGCTATGTTGTTACTGAGCATTAGTAATGACTGATGCTATGAAGAACAACATTTCCAGGACTACTGATATGAATACATCCCTTGTTGGACAACAGAAACCCAAAACCTATGTCAGCCTATGTCGAAACCTATGTTTAGGCAGAGATAGATAGATTATTGATTAGTACGGGTGTCAGGGGTTATGGGTAAAAGGCAGGAGAATGGGGTTAGGAGGGAGAGATAGATCAGCCATGATTGAATGGTGGAGCAGACTTGATGGGCCAAAAGGCTTAATGCCGCTCCATTCGCTTATGACCTTATGACCAATGGCATAATCATAAGCTGTAAAGTCAACAGAACCATGACATTCAATCAGATGATGGTAATGGATTGTATATTGAAGATGTGGACTTCATTTGCTCAATCTGTGATATATAGGCTCTCTACAGCAGCTATATCACCATTTTGTTGACCTCAAAATGTCCAGCTCTACTTGAAGGCCACCAAACTGGCACAGGCACAAATGGATCACTGTAGGAAAAGTACAAGCACAAGTCCACAGAGCCATGATCTCAGCGCTCTGCAAGAACTCACAGCTATCATCACAGGGCAAAAAGTAGTGGGGGGAAAAGGAAAGCCAGTTAAAAGGTGGCAAGATGCCAGAATTTTGCCAGCACCTTGGTGATCAGAAACTGTAGTGGAAGGCAAAAGCCTTCAAAAGCTTATGAAAGGTTTAACAAAAGTCACTGCATCTGGATGCATCTGTAAAGCAAGGCAGGATTACTGGTTAATACTATGGTCAAACACAGCGTACTGACTAACAATCCAGGAAGTACCTGTGCAGTTTCCTAGAACACGCCATCATCATCCAGAGGACAAAGATTTGTGTGCTGGAAGGAACTGCAGGTGCTGATTTATACCAAAGATAGACACAAAATGTTGGAGTAACTAAGCGGTTCAGGCAGCATCTACATACAATGCTGGACCCAACAAAGGGCTTTGTTTGGTCAGTGGTCCTGAAAGAACAAGCTGATTAACTGCAGACGCTGTAACTCAGTTTCAGCACTCATAACATGGCAATCAAGCAAAATACTCGGATGCATAGCAACCCAGCCAGCAATTCATTAACATGAAAGAGTTATTATAGTGATCTATACTCTACAGTCATAATTCATTGCTTCAACAGGTTAGTGTAAAATAATAATTCCCATTGTTATATTGATCTTTCATTCCCTGGCCTCCTCCATTGCCAGAGTGAAGCTACACAAGCTGAAGGTACAACACCTCATATTCCATTTGGGTAATTCTCGAATTCTCCAACTTCAAGTAATACCACTCCTTCCCCCTCTTTCTTTACTGTGACCCCCACCCTTCACCCGAGTGTATTCCCAATTAGTCATAAAGTCAAGTTCAAGTTCAAGTTTACATTTATTGTCACTGTACCAATTGGTACAGCAAGATTTGGGTTGCCATACAGCCATACAAATAAATAAAAAGAACACAAGACACGATAGAATCTAACATGAACATCCCGCTTCCTATCGGAGACCGCGGCTCCCAAAGTTCACAGGCCGAGCTGGGCAGAGCTCCACATGGCAATCCTCGGCGAAAGATCGCAGGCCCCGCATTGTAAAAGTCAGTGCTGCCCGCGGCTGGAAGCTCCGCAGACCACAGCTCCACGGTGTTAAAGGCGGCAGGCCCAACACTCCGGAGATCCAACACGGCGACCCCGGTAAGGAAAAGCTGCGCCAATCCAGATGGTAGGCCACGAGGAGGGGGCGAAGATGCGGCTTGGAGGACAGACGCATCCTCGATCAGTTAATGACTAAGAAAAACAGTTCCTCCCTACCCCCTTCCACCTCCCACATAAACAGACTAAAAGACCTGCAAAACAAAATTTTGACGGACTAAAAATTTTTTTAAAAGGATGAAAGGACGAACAGCTGCAGGCGGGGCAGCCAAACTCAACGGCGCCACCCTCGAGTCATGGGGTCACACAGCATGGAAACAAGCCCTTCAGCCAAACCTGCCCACAACGACCAAGATGTCCCATCCACACTAGCCCACCTGCCTCCGTTTGGTCCACATCCCTCTAAACCTACCCTGTCCATGTACCTGTAAAAATGTGTCATAAACATTGTGATAGCACCTGCCTCAACTACCTCCTCTGGCAGCTTGGTCCATATACCCATCACCCTTTGTGTAAAAATATTACCCCTCAGGTTCCTATTAAATCTTTCCCCTCTCACCTTAAACCTATGTCCGCTGGCTGTCGATTCCTCCACTCTGGGCAAGAGACTTTGTGCGTCTACCTGATCTATTCCTCACGGTTTTGTACACCTCTCCCACCTTCTCCCAACCTGCACCCACCAGGCATCTTTCCCCTCATTTCTTCTTCTTCTTGCGTATGGCGTGCACAGCCTAAAGTTGTAGGACAACTTGTTCTATTTGATCTTATTTGTGCACACCACTTTGATTGCATTCGTCGAAACAGGGCAGACCACGTGAAGGTTGCAATCTCCCACCCCTCCCCTCATTTGAACACCCATCTCCCTTTTCATCAGTCTGAAGAAGGGTTTCGGCCCGAAACGTTGCCTATTTTCTTCGCTCCATAGATGCTGCTGCACCCGCTGAGTTTCTCCAGCAATTTTGTGTACCTTCGATCTTCCAGCATCTGCAGTTCCTTCTTGAACACTTTCCCTTTTCCATTGTTTTCTCCTCTCCTTGCCCTCCTTCATGTCCCCTTCCACCCACTTCCCCCTGTCCGCTTAACATTTCATTCCTCCTCTCCTCTCCTTCTCACTCACTTCCCAACTCTGAGAAAGATTGAATTATTTATTTGCTGGACACAAAAGCTTGCACATGACTCCTCGAGCAATTATGCCTTTCAGAAAACTAAAAATGCCAAGGTTTTCTGAATGCTTTCGTAACATCATCAGCATTCCCGTCTGTTGTGGATGGCCTCGACTCAAAATGTCACCCGTTTCTATGTTTCCAGAGATGCTGCCTGAGTTACTCCAGCATTTGTGTCTTTGTTATAGATGAAGTGTGCAGAGGCTGCAGCCATTTCTCTCACACACACACCAGCAATGACCACAAGCCAGTGTGGATTTTTTCTTCTCTCTCCAGTTGCAGATCTATGTAATACTGATAATATCCCTTTGCTTATTTCACCACAGCATTTATGTTATGTCTTGTTTTCCCCCAACGCATGCTATTTAAGGAGACTTTCAGGTTAAAATACTTGGCTCAACAATCAGTTTATCTTTCAACTCTAACGCTATCTGTTCACTGTGTGATAAATTGCATTTGTTTTATACA
Source organism: Leucoraja erinaceus (assembly GCF_028641065.1). Taxonomy (NCBI): domain Eukaryota; kingdom Metazoa; phylum Chordata; class Chondrichthyes; order Rajiformes; family Rajidae; genus Leucoraja; species Leucoraja erinaceus. The sequence continues at coordinate 9,285,773 of NC_073387.1, read as the reverse complement.
GAATGAGCTACACGGGCAAGTAAATGTTACAAAATATGACACTTACACCTGCAATATCATTCCTTCATCAATGCAAAAATATGACATTGCAATGGTTTTGTGTTCTTCATTGTTATGTGAGAATTATATATATATATCTGTATATTTACCTGTGTATATGTGTAAATGTGAGTATGTGTATATATGCACACACTGAACATTTTTTTCTTGTTTAATATATTGTTTACAGTGTACTATGTTTACATACTTGGTTGTGCTGCTGCAAGTAATATTTTTCAATGTTCTATTTGGGCCATATGACAATAAAATACTCTTGACCCTCGTGACTCTTGAGAATTGCTCAGTATAACGTGTGACAATCCGCTGTTGTTGTACAGGGAGAGTTGGGAAAACATTGGTGTCTTGCTGATGGTACGATTTCTGAAATCACACACAAACACTCTTCATTATAAAGCACTTAAGTGGAGCTGGCTGGGTATGAGCACAATAGGTGGCGTCTGGAAAAAATCAATCATATTTATTGTGCATCGTTAGCACTATGAATTACACATGCCAGGGACCTGAGGGGAGCTTGTTCAGTAGCACGAATGCTCACCATTTTACATATATTCCCCAGCACATTGTAAACTTCTTTGTTTATACACATAATGCCATCCAGATGTACTTATTCAGGAAAAGGGGATTCCCCCCATCCCCCCCCCCCCCCCCCCCCCCCCCCCCCCACCTCCTCCAATATAGACACAGGGATCATGAAGCAGTGTCCTGTCAGCAATGGAGTCTCCACTTATAGTTAATGCTTTATGTGAGCCCTATTCAAGGTTTATTCTCCTCCGATCATTCCTTTCATTACACCAACAGCAAAGAACAACCGCTTATGTTGGTTCTCTCCCATGCTGAAGAAGTGTTTGAGTTTATTGTTCTTTTGGTCATTGAAGGAAGTATTTATTACTTCAAAACAAGAAAAGGGAAGCTTGGAAAATGAGATGCCAAACACGTTGTCTTATTTAGAAGAGAAACAAAATGTTAAATTGGTATCCTGGAATGTTCCCATGTTGGAGCCTAGACTGCAAATATTCAGCTACATATATGCATGGGTCAAGCTCAAAACTTCCTATCGAAGGGGTTGGAACCATATTAAATATCTGCTGACAAAATATTAAATGGATGACTGTAGCAAGCAAGTGTGAAGATCTCCACCAAACTTTTGATGGTTGACTTATTAGTTAATGGTTGACCAATTAATTAACCAACTGAGCTGCCTCAATAATGAAAGAAAACAATGAATGGACATAGCAAAGAACCTTTCTTAAAGCACACGGTATTGGGGGTTCAGTATTGATGTGGATAGAGAACTGGCTGGCAGACAGGAAGCAAAGAGTAGGAGTTAACGGGTCCTTTTCAGAATGGCAGACAGTGACTAGTGGGGTAGTGCTGGGACCCCAGCTATTTACAATATATATTAATGATTTGGACGAGGGAATTGAATGCAACATCTCCACGTTTGCGGATGACACAAAGCTGGGGGGCAGTGTTAGCTGTGAGGAGGATGCTAGGAGGCTGCAAGATGACTTGGATAGGCTGGTTGAGTGGGCAAATGCATGGCAGATGCAGTATAATGTGGATAAATGTGAGGTTATCCACTTTGGTAGCAAAAACAGGAAAGTAGACTATTGCCTGAATGGTGGCCAATTAGGAAAAGGGGAGATGCAACGAGACCTGGGTGTTATGGTACACCAGTCATTGAAAGTAGGCATGCAGGTGCAGCAGGCAGTGAAGAAAGCCAAGGGTATGTTAGCATTCATAGCAAAAGGATTTGAGTATAGGAGCAGGGAGGTTCTACTGCAGTTGTACAGGGTCTTGGTGAGACCACACCTGGAGTATTGCATACAGTTTTGGTCTCCTAATCTGAGGAAGGACATTCTTGCCATAGAGGGAGTACAGAGAAGGTTCACCAGACTGATTCCTGGGATGTCAGGACTTTCATATGAAGAAAGACTGGATAGACTCGGCTTGTACTCGCTGGAATTTAGAAGATTGAGGGGGGATCTTATAGAAACGTACAAAATTCTTAAGGGGTTGGACAGGCTAGATGCAGGAAGATTGCTCCCGATGTTGGGGAAGTCCAGAACAAGGGGTCACAGTTAAAGGATAAAGGGGAAATATTTTAGGACTGAGATGAGAAAAACATTTTTTACACAGAGAGTGGTGAATTTCTGGAATTCTCTGCCACAGAATGTAGTTGAGGCCAGTTCATTGGCTATATTTCAGAGGGAGTTTGATGTGGCCCTTGTGGCTAAAGGGATCAGGGGGCATGGAGAGAAAGCAGGTACAGGATACTGAGTTGGATGGTCAGCCATGATCATATTGAATGGCGGTGCAGGCTCGAAGGGCCTAATGGCCTACTCCTGCACCTGTTTTCTATGTTTCTATGTTTCATAGACACAAAAAGATAGAGTAACTGAGCGGGTCAGAGAGCATCTCTGGAGAAAAGGAATAGGTGACGTTTCAGGTCGTGACCCTTCTTCAGACTGAGTGTCAGGGAAAAGGGAAACAAGATATAGACGGTGATGTAGGGAGATATAGAACAAATTAATGAAAGATATGAAAGAACAATGATAATGGAAGCAGGCCATTGTTAGCTATAGCCCAGGTAAAAACCAGCATAGACAACTAGTTTAGATGAGTTTGAAGCTGATAAGATTTGGATGGGGGAGGGATGGAGAGAGGGGGGATGCAAGGGTTACTTGAAGTTAGAGAAATCAAGAGTCATACCACAGGGTTGTAAGCTGCCCAAGCAAAACATGAGATGCTGTTCCTCCAATTTGTATTTGGCCTAACTCTAACAATGGAGGAGGCCTAGGACAAAAACTTCAGCATGGGAAAGGGAAGGGGAATTTAAGTGTCTGGCAACCGGGAGATCAGGTAGGACCCTTCTCAGCCTGAAGAAGGGTCTCGACCCAAAATGTCACCCATTCCTTCTATCCAGAAATGTTGCCTGTCCCGCTGAGTTACTCCATCATTTTGATTCTATCTTTGGAGAATAGACATGGTACTGCGAGTTTAAATTCATCCCATGTGTCTTTACAAATATGAGTGAGCTACCTAGTGATTTGTTGTAGTTGGCCTGGTGTGGAGACAATGCTTACAACTTTGATTTTGAATGGATGGGGGTTGTTCTGGTGATAGGACGAACTAAGAGCATTCAGACTTGGTTGTGGTTGAGTCAGATCTGAGAGAGGAGCAAACTTTAGGAGGATCTGTGCACCAGACATCATGGCTGTGACTCAGTTCAGACAGACATCTATGTAAAAAGGAACTGCAGATGCTGGTTTACACCGAAGATAGACATAAAATGCTGGAGTAGCTCAGCGGGACAGGCAGCGTCTATGTATAGAAGGAATGGGTGACATTTTGGGGCGCGACCCTTCCTCAGAATGATCTAGCTAATAGGTTGGTTATAGATGTCCTGATGTAGAGAAAATGCTTCCATGACTTTGATCATGAATGGATGGGGCAGGTTCTGATGACAGGAGGACCTAAGAGCATTCTGACAAGGGGTAGGCTCGGTCTGAAAAAGGGTTCAACCCAAAACATCACCCATTCCTTCTATCCAGAAATGCTGCTTGTCCCGCTGAGTTACTCCAGCATGTTGTGCCTATCTTCAGAGAAACACCTGCACACTACGCTAAATCAGATTTCGCATGATAATCCTTTTTTATATGATTGCCCTTGGTACTCTGGAACCTATATATGAAGGTGATTTTTTTCAAAATCTGATCACTCTTGTAAATCCTAGTCCAACTGTTCCTTGCATCTATGGACTCTACACCATAGTTCCAGCGCACCAATCAATGATCAGGCTTTCAATTATTTATGTAAAACAATAAAACATTATCCTACTGAGCCAGAGACACACAAATAATGAGATAGATCTTTCTTTGTGAATAATCACCTTTACCATTTGCTAAGCCATGTTGCAAATCAATTGGAATTCATTAGTTGTTACAATTATTTCATAAACTCATTTAGAGTTTAGAGTATAAGGGTACAGCATGAAACAGGCCCTTCTGTTCACCAAGTCCACGCCGATCTTCGATCACCCATTCAAATGCTGATCTATATTATCCCACTTTCTCAACCCCTCCTTACATACTAGGGGCATTTTCTTGAGGTTAAACAACCTACAAACCTGCACGCTTTTGTGATGTGGGAGGAAACCGGAGCACCCATGTGATCACAGGGGAGAACGTGCAAATTTCACACAGATAGTACCAAGGTCGGGATTGAACCCAGGTCTCTGGCTCTGTGAGGCAGCAACTCTACCAGCTGCACCATTCTGCCTCCCATCTATGTGCAAGATGAAAGAGAAAGAACGATGAATCTGGAATTTTCTAATCTTACCTCTACATGTGTAGGATTTGTGAGCCAAACTGAAAGGAGTGCAGTCTTGACCCCGTTATTTGTTCTTGACTTATGGAGAGGCACCCAGCATTAGTGTGGAAAGTGGTGACTAATTCAATCAAAGCTGGGAATGAGAGTATAGAACAAAACATGAAGCACTAAAGAACTCTGCAAGTCAGTCAGCATCTGTGGAGGGATGGACAGGCAGCGATTCAGGTCCCGCCCTTCTTTAGTCTGTGGAAAAGTGCTCGACTCCAACATGTTCTGAACACTGAAGAAATGCCCCAACAGAAATGCCACTGCATCAGTCTGTAAAAGGGTCCCGACTTGAAATGTCGCCTGCCCATTCCCTCCACAGATGCTGCCCGACCTGCTGTGTTCCTCCAGCACTTTTACGTTTTGCTCAAGATCCCAGCATCTACAGTTCTCGTGTCTCCAGGAGTTAAAAGAAGCTTGTTAAGCTACAGAGTGGGTGGGGGAGGTTGTTGTCTCTCATCAGGTAATGGGTGATAGGTTGTAAACAAGACTATCTGGACATTGAGTGAATGGGAGCAGCCAGGGAGGGAGAACATGGACAAAACTCTGGAGGAGTTGTGAAATGCAGAGCAGAAAGACATGTCGGGAATGTTGTCCATTTCCAGAGAATAGTAGGGAAATACCAAACAAGCTCAGCCAATATGACAGATGGTTGATCGATACATTCGGGAATCAAGTTACTGGAAGTTGTATGTTGTAGAATTGACTCTAAAATGCTGAGGGAAGATAAGACTCCAGTTTACAGTGACAGTGCAGGAGGTCACAGTGAGAGTAGGATGGAGAATTATTGTTTAGTTTAGAAATACAGTGTGAAAACATGCTTTTCAGCCCACCAAGTACTCACTGACTATCGATCATCTGTTCTTGCTAGCTCGATGTTCTCCACTTTCTCATCCACTCCCTATACACTAGGAGCAATTTACAGAGCCCAATTAATCTACAAACCCAGACATATTTGGGATGTGGGAGGAAACCGGAGTAACCAGAGGAAACCCATGCGGTCACAGGGAGAACATGGAAACTTCACACAGACAGCACTCAAGGTCAGGATCGAACCTGGGTCTCTGGCGCTGAGAGGTAATGGCTCTACAGCTGCATCACTGTGCTGCCCATTCTTGTGCAGGATGGAAGGCAGAGAACCTGATGAATCTGGAACTTTTAAATCTTACTTCCACATGTATAGGATTTGTGAGCCTAACTCAAAAGAGTGTAGTCAAAGAGTGGAGTCAAAATATGAATCACATTATGTGTTCCTGAGTTGTGTAGAGGCAACCAGTATCTGTTTCGATGGTGGCGACTTATTCAATCCAAATTTCACATCCACTAAAAGCCAACCAAGTTCTGCGGGCTGAAGTGTGGACTCTGAGGAAACAACTAAATTGTCCAGGTGACACATGAAGCCAGTCCACTCTGCTCTTGTGGGAGAATGTGAAGTTGTGCACTTTCACCTGAGAAAGATGGATCCTGCTCTTAAAAGCACAGGATTTAGGAACTGTGAAATTATTAAGAGATGTATAGGTCATGGAGTCATAGGGTATACAGCATAGAAACAGGCCCTTCAGCCCATCCTGCTGACTCTTATGCCCACCTATACTAGTGCAATCTTCCTGTATTCATACCATATTTCTCTACTGGTCGGGCCTCCACCATTTCCTCTGGCAGTTCACTTCAGATACCAGCTACTCTTTACATGAAAAAAATATACCCCTTAGATTTCCTTTACACCTCCTTGTTCTCCCCTTAAACCTAAGGCCTCTAGCCTAAGACACCCCTACCATGGAACACTGACTCTCAGCCCCATCTACGCCTCTCAGAATGTATATACTTGTTATGTCTCTCATAATGTTATTTATCTACATGTACAGCAATGGCCAAAAGCTATATTATGTTCCTAAAAGTATTAAAAAAACTAAAGAATATTTATCTCAAAGATGATTGGAAATTAACAAGTGAAATTATGTTTCACTAGTAATGAGCTCTGGCTAAACCTTATGTGAAGGACTGGATGTGATTATGGATGCATCATAGAATCCACAAGAAAGATATTGAGGTCGAAAAACTTCAATTATGAGCATAGTTTGTTGAAATGACCTTGAATTGACTTGGTACATAATATTTTCCTAAGATGATTAAGAAAATGGTTGTTGAAGTTGGCGGAAATTCTGAAATTGAGCCTGATGAATATATGTTGGAGAGCATTAGAGAAGGATTTCAGAGCCAAGAGTACATATAAACTTATGAATCTGCCAAATCTAACTGAATGGACAAACACTCAATTCTTGATTAGTATGAGCATCAGGCGTTATGGGGAGAAAGCAGAAGAATGGGGTATAGAGGGTGAGATAGATTAGCCATGATTGAATGGCGGAGTAGACTTGATGAGCCGAATGGCCTAATTCTGCTCCTAGCACATGACCTTATGACAGTCAACTGTCAACCTGGTGAACTTATGTAATGAATTTGTGTTTCCAGCCTCTGATACTGAGGCATAGAGCCTATCCTATTCCCAGGCATTGAACTGGAGCTTGCTGATCAACGTCACAGTCATGACACTATATATAGTTTAGTTTATCGTCACGTATGTACAGGGCTGTCTTAACACATGGGCACGCTGGGCAGTTGCCCGGGACCTCACAAGCATATAGGCCCCATGCTAATCTATGTATTGTAGGATGTTATTGTAGAACAAGGAACCGAAGTAGAACATCGCGAGTGCATGACGGCACATTTGATTCGGCATAAAGAAACTGGAAGTGTAAGGGCCCCAGTGCACTGCTTTGCCCAGGGGCCTATAATGCTGTTAAGACAGCCCTGCGTGTGTATGAGGTACAGCAAAAAACTTTGGTTGCGTGCTATCCAGAGAGTACGTCAGAGAGGATTCTCTTGAAATTCTACATGTGTACAATACATAGCATATTGACTGGTTGCATCACGGCCTGGTTCGGCAACTTGAATGTCCAGGAGCGAAAAAGACTGCTAAAGGATGTGAACATTGCCCAGTCCATCACCGGCTCTGACCTTCCCACCATCTAAGGGATTTACCAGAGTCGCTGCCTCAAAAAGGCAGCCAGCATCATCAGAGACCCACACCATCCTGGCCACACATTCATTTCACCACTGCCATCGGGAAGAAGGTACAGGAGCCTTAAAACTGTAACGTTCAGGTATAGGAATAGCTTCTTCCCTACAGCCATCAGGCTATTAAACACAACAATCTCAAATAAGCTCTGAACTACAATAGACTACTATAGTTATCATTGCCCTGTTATTGTTTGTTTTGTGTATATTTTGAGTGTGTGTGTATATATATGTGTGTGTGTGTGATTGTGTGGGCATATTTGTGAGTATGTGTATATATACACACTGAACCTTTTTTTCTCTGTCGTTTATTATATTGTTTACAGTGTACTATGTTTACATATTCTGTTGTGCTGAAGGAAGTATGAATTTCATTGTTCTATCTGGAACATATGACACTAACTCACTCTTTACTCTCTATCCAGTTAGTGGAAAGACACAGCTGTGTGCTGTGGGGTTGCTGCAATGAAACAAGTTTGTTTGCACGGACCCACTTCATAACACACTCACATGGAGCCGAAGTAACTCCAGTACATTATTTCCAGGTGAGGAAATGTTTGACCTCAGTTGGGGAGAGCAAGTGACATCTACATGGAGGCTGCATAAATACGTATATTTTTGTCACAAATCCTTCGGTATGCTGTATTATGCACATGCTGAGTGATTCATGGCATCTTGTGATACGTATGTTACCTCCTGGTACCCAATCAAGAGTTATTTTGGTTCCCTGCTGGATAACAGTTGGCCGAGAATGAAAGAGCCTGCACAAAAGGAATAACCACAATCTTCAAATACCAAAGTCAAATGCTAACTAAATTAAAAAAGTGGTCAATAATAAGCTCAAGGACTGTGGGGAAAGTAACGCCAAATCAACAAGGATCTAGAAGGAAAACATAAACAGAAAAGTAAAGGATTAAAGATTGCTGGTTTGTGAAAAGCAATTTTTTTAAAAACAAGATAATATTGCAATCAAAGGTTGCAATAAATTGTAAGATGTAACAAAACACGGGGAAATATAATGCTGAGAATGTGACAATATAATATACAGAAAATTGAATTGATTAGTTAATGCAGGTGCAGCAGGCAGTGGAGAAAGCGAATGGTATGTTAGCATTCATAGCAAAAGGATTTGAGTATAAGAGCAGGGAGGTTCTACTGCAGTTGTACAGGGTCTTGGTGAGACCACACCTGGAGTATTGCGTACAGTTTTGGTCTCCTAATCCAAGGAAAGACATTCTTGCCATAGAGGGAGTGCAGAGAAGGTTCACCAGATTGATTCCTGGGATGTCAGGACTTTCATATGAAGAAAGACTGGATAGACTCGGCTTGTACTCGCTAGAATTTAGAAGCTTGAGGGGGAATTTTATAGAAACTTACAAAATTCTTAAGGGGTTGGACAGGCTAAATACAGGAAGATTATTCCCAATGTTGGGGAAGTCCAGAACAAGTGGTCACAGTTTAAGGATAAGGGGGAAATCTTTTAGGACCGAGATGAGGAAAACATTTTTCCCACAGAGAGTGGTGAATCTCTGGAATTCTCTGTCACAGAAGGTAGTTGAGGCCAGTTCATTGGCTATATTTAAGAGGGAGTTAGATGTGGCCCTTGTGGCTAAAGAGATCAGGGGGTATGGAGAGAAGGCAGGTACAGGATACTGAGTTGGATGATCAGCCATGATCATATTGAATGGCGGTGCAGGCTCGAAGGACCGAATGGCCTACTCCTGCACCTATTTTCTATGTTTCTATAGAGATTAGCAAATTGAGGAATTGCAAACAATAAAGGCTTCACAAAGAAAACGCGTCTTATGTGTGTGTGTTCCAATTGTGGTATGTTCTGAAATGTAACTAATAATGTCCAGATTATACATTTATCATTACGTTTTAGGTTAGTTACATTTCAGTTGCACCCTGTAATATCAAGTGTCAGCTGACTGGAACTCAGCTATCATAAGTCAGTGATCACAGATTTCAAAAACCAGGCAAGCACAACAATCACTCCTGAATGATCATAACCAAAATGATTGCAAACACCATGGCCATTTTGCACGCCGGAAGATGTCAGCAACAGTGACTGGATGAATGGGGATGTGACATTGGGTAATATCATGCTCTACTTCACAACATGTTCATTCATGGAGAAACCATGGGACCGCCAATACTCAAGACCCTTGGATGGGAAGGTGCTCGGAGAACAAGACGATACAAAAAATAGGAAAGAGATGGCAGTCCATCACAGGATTGTCGGTTCCTTCCATCTAGTCCATCTTTACGGTGGGTATCATCAAGAAAATAACATAATGGATACTTGCCATCCTAGCCACCCTCTTTTCTCTCCTCTACTTTCTGGGAGAAGGGACAGGACCTTAAAAGCCTAGACATCCACACTTTAGATCGGCTTCTATCACACTGCTATCAGATTGAACATCTTTCCTGAAATTGCTGCCATGTACTTTTACTCTTAGCTCCACCACAGTTGGTTATTCTATTATTGCACTTGAGTGTTTTTTGCACCATGTCGGATTGAACAGCAATTTTTGCACCATTCCTCTCTTCAGCACATTATATTTATTGTTGCATTTATATCGGGTTTGAAAGTGGATAAAGGTCCTCGCCTTGTCAGAAATACATCCCAAGCAGTTAGAAGAAGTAAAGGAATTGTGGAGGCTCCAACCATTATTTTTTGATCCCCTCGGGTTATGGGATTGATGCCAGAGGATTGGAAGGCTGGTAACAAGATATTGTTTATTTTGAAGTGGAGGAAAAGATAAAACAAGTAATTACAAACCAGTTAGTTTAATGTGGTGTGTAAATTATTGGAGTTCATTTTGAGAGACATTGTAAAGTTTCACATAAAGACATTGTTCAAGCACACTCAACATGGATTTGTTAAGAAAAAGCCATGGCATTATTTGATTGCATTTTCTGAGTCGGGAACAGGAAATCAACATATTTAAAAGGATGCTAAGGTCTTGTCAGAAAGAATTAGGTTATTCGACCCATCAAGTCTACTGCGCCATTCAATCATGGCTGATCTATCTCTCCCTCCTAATTCTATGAGAATTTTTAAAATGAAGCAGAGACTTACTTAGCAGGTTAGGCAGCTTCTGCAGAGAGAGATACATTTATGACAGTGGCTTTATTTATTTTACTTTGCCAGCCTTTGAAGTTTATTATTTTTCAATTTCAGCAAGGATTATGATGAGTCCCCATATGGAAGGAAGATTAACCATGTAAAGACCTTTAGATCCAAGGAACTAAATGGTATCCAAAACTAGCTCAGTGGTTAATGGATAAGGATGTTACCAGTGGAGTGGCATAGGGCTCATTATTCAGTTATTGTTTTTTTCATATGTACAGCATTTACCAATGATTTAGGAAGCAAGTTAAAGAAGTTCATGACAAATGCAAAAAAAGCCACATGGTTAACAATGAGGAGGAAACATTTAGACACTAGTTTGTTTCCCAGAAGTGTGTCAAATGGAATTTAATCTGGAGAAATAACAGGTATTATATTTGAAATGCAACAAGGCAGGGGCATATCCAGTAAACAGAGGGATATTGATTGGTGTGACATTATGAAGGAATCTGAGTATATATAGATCATTAAATATTGCAGCACAAATCATATTAGGTGGTTATAAATGCACGATGGATCGAGCATTGAAGCGGGGAGATTATGCTACTTCCGTGGACAATACCAAGTAGACCAAAGTTTGAGTAATGCGTTCAATTCTAGTCATAGGATAGGATGTCATTGCACTGGGGATGAGGCAAAAAAGATTCATGAGGGTACGATCAGGACTAGAAAATTGCAGCTAAGAAGAACATTGGTATTGTTTTCTTTGGAATGGAGGACTTAATTGAGATTGATACATTTAATTGGGGCTAGATGGAGCAAATAGAAGAGATCTATTTCCTCTAACAGAAGAGTCAGAGGCCAAATGACAAATCCCATAATTTTTGTTCCATTTTCACTCAGGGGATAGGTGAGAATTTGTAAGTCATTGATTGTCTGAAAGAATGGAAGCGGCCATCACATTAAAAGTACATGCATGTAAAAACGAGCCATGACCTGCAAGGCAGGATAACCTTGGATAGCTTGTTTTTGAACATGTTCATGATGACCTAATGACCACCCTCTGTCATTAAGGTTCTTTGAACATACATTGTTCAAGTGGCCTGCGAACAAGGCGGTAAACAGATCTCTAATAATCAGATAAGAAAATGCTTGGCAGAGAGTGGGTTTGCATATGATGAGCGTTTGACAGCACTGGGCCTCCACTCGCAGGAGTTGAGAAGGTTGAGGGGGGACCTCATTGAAAATTACAGAATAATGAAAGGCATAGATAGATGTTTCCACTGGTGGGAGAGTCTAGGACCAGAGGTCAGAGCATCAGAATTAAATGGCGCTCTTTTAGAAAGGAGGTGAGGAGGAACTACTTTAGTCAGAGGGTAGTTAATCTGTGGAACTCATTGCCACAGAGGGCTGTGGAGGCAAAGTCGGCAGATATTTTTAAGGCATGTGTCCAAATAATATTCATAAATAATTCACAATAAAACATGATTTTTAAATCTCATTTACATTAATTTATAGGCGCACAACCGCAGCGACAGATTTTCAGCGACGCTTCAGGTAGGCTTTGCAACATACCTACTGTATGGGAATTTCATTTCACTGTGCCATCTGGCACATGTGACAATTAAATCTATCTTGAATCTTGAATCTTGAATCTTGATTCCATGTAAGCAGAACACCTCTTAATGATGTAAGAATTCCTGAAATTATTGCTTTAAAATTGAAGTTGAAATATTCTATCAGAACAAAATCAGTAAGTACTGAATTAAATTGTCTTTACTTTGGATAAAACATTGTTGTGTTGAAAGTGCATTTGCTTCGACAGCTAGATTTTTGTGATAGTGAAGGCAAAATTGTCATCTTACTGTAATCTATTTTGTACATTCAGGGGTTAGAAAAGCAATTGTAGCAATAGTTACGGTCCCTCAACATCAGCAAAGTCATCAGTTATTTCTAAGACAGATGCAATCACCCATAAAATATTTTTACAACAAACATGGGGATTGTGGTTTGGGGAGGTCTCGACACTGACTTGCATCAAAGTTCCGAATCAGCTGTATTAAACAGCTAAGCAATAACACTTGTGAAATAATGTGGAGGAAAAGAGTTTCCGCTGGGGTTTATAAACAAACAATAACTTGTTGATAAGCTTGTGGAAATGTCAATGTGTATGTCCCCAGATAGAACTGGTATATTGGAAATACAGCTCATGTAATCTACTGTCAGTCCATAACTAGTACAATTCAAATGCAGTTTTTGGTTGCTTGCTCCTTCAAGTACAAGAAACATTTTAGAATAGGCTTCACCTGTGGAGAGAGGAATAGAATGAGATCTGAATAGTAACAGGAGATGTGGAAGGTATTGAGGCAAAAGGTGGAGAAACTGATAATATGAGACTGCTAATCTTGGTAGTAAAGCCTCATTTCAAAAAATCACTGTAGATTCTCAGAAGAAACTGGTCAAACTGACCCTTAACTAATGGGCAGGAACAGAAATGAGTGCAGAAGGTTACAGCCATGGGGTCTATCTGAGAAGCTTCTAGGTTGGAGGTCAGGCAGAGATAGGTTAGATAGTCACAAACTTCATTGCAAGGTGAAGGATTAAAATTAATCCGAGCACTCCTGTCCGTTTCAGCCACTGTCACATTTTCTCTCCCCAACAACAGACCATGGTTTTTTCCTTTGGAAGACTCAGTCCAGCAATGATCTTATCATCAGCCACAGCTTCCATGCCCCAAATTAGCCTCTAAAACCTCTAAAATAATCTTATACATGATCTGAACAGCCAACATGCATTTATCAGGGACTGGGAATAGGATATTCTCGATTGATTTTTTAATCTTAATGTTACTCCCAACCTAATTAGTTCTATACTAATACTTAGTAGTATTAGATATAAAGATTCAAACTAGTAATGTTAAGAAAAGCAGCACAAATAGGTGCTGCAACTAACAGGCTTTGGGACCGTTTAAATTAATTAGCAATCTTACAATCACCCGACAGGCATGGAGAGCCATGTCCTGCCACAGTTGCCTTGCATTCATCTGAGCTCCAGTTAGGACCAGCAATGTCACTTTGCATTCTTGATGGCTTTCTGAAGATCGTACCTGGGCTTCAGCTCCATCTTTAAATGCATAACAATACCACTGTTGTTGGATTAATAATGGGTCAGAGTACAGGAGGGAGATGGATTATCTGGTTGAGTAGTGTCGAACACCAATCTTGCTTTCAAGATTAGCAAGACCAAGGAGATTATCGTTGAATTCAGGAAAGGAGAGCTGAGGGAACATACACCTGTCTTCCTCAGTGGGATGGTGGTGAGGAGAGTTTACATAGTCAAGTCCGTGGGCAGGCACATTCCTGATGAACATTCCTTGGCCCAGCACAATAATACAATTATAAACACATCTCACTAATGCCTCTGCTTCCTCTGTGTAGGAAGGAACTGCAGATGCTGTTTTAAATCGAAGATAGACACAAAAAGCAGTTTGAAGAGATTCAGCATTTTGCCGAATAGTCAATCAAACGTCTATAGGTTCACGGTTACACAAAAAAAGCTGGAGAAACTCAGCGGGTGCAGCAGCATCTATGGAGCGAAGGAGATAGGCAACGTTTCGGGCCGAAACCCTTCTTCAGACTGATCGGGGGCGGGGGTGGGTGGGGACAATGAGCGCGAACGCAGTCCCCCACTACCACAAATTTTGCAGTCGAGTATCCCGCATTTGGGGACATCGCAGGCGTCAGCACACCCGAAGTGCAATGGGATAGCCTCGTCCTGGGAGAACCACCTTGGTGATCATGGTGTCTCCCCTGCCAGGTAAGTATGTCCCCCAGTCTATAGGTTCACGGTGGAGAGCATCCTAACTGGTTGCATCATGGCCTGGTTTGACAAAAGAATTAAGGAGGCTGCAAAACGTGGTGGACATTGCCTGGTCCATCATGACCATTAACCTCCCCACTATTGAAGGGACCTGAGGGGAAATGCAGCCTTATGGGCCTGTCCCACTTAGGCGATTTTTCAGGCGTCTGCCGCAGACTGGCAGTCGCTTAAAACCGGCAACTGTAGCGGCGACTGTCAGAGTGGAACATACACACACACACACTACAATACATACACACACACACACACACACACACACACACACACACACACACACACACACACACACACACACACACACACACACACACACACACACACACACACACACACACACACACACACACACACACACACACACACACACACACACACACACACACACACACACACACACACACACACACACACACACACACACACACACACACACACACACACACACACACACACACACACACACACACACACACACACACACACACACACACACACACACACACACACACACACACACACACACACACACACACACGCACACACACACACACACACACACACACACACACACACACACACACACGCACACACGCACACACACACACACACACACACACACACACACACACACACACACACACACACACACACACACACACACACACACACACACACACACACACACACACACACACACACACACACACACACGCGCACACACGCGCACACACGCGCACACGCGCACGCACACACACACGCACACGCACACGCACACACACACACACACACACACACACACACACACACACACACACACACACACACACACACACACACACACACACACACACACACACACACACACACACACACACACACACACACACACACACACACACACACACACACACACACACACACACACACACACACACACACACACACATACACACACACACACACACACACACGCACGCACACACACACACACACACACACACACACGCACACACACACACACACACACACACACACACACACACACACACACTCACACTCACTCACACACACACACACACACACACATCGCAAAGGCGGGGGCCAGGGCAAGTGCGGGGAGCACTGTCTGAAATTCACAAAGCTGCATAACCAAGGTGATACACACGATGAACAGAAAGGTTGGCGCGCTGTAATTAAGACGGCTAGCACAGTGTACGGTAAGTCTTTTAAAAGAGGGGGGGGTGGAGAAGGGGGGGGGGGGGGGGGAGAGGGAGGAGAAGGAGGGAGAAGGAGTGTGGAGGAGTGGAGACAACATTTAAGAAGCCAGAGATACACGGCTGTGAAGCTCGGCGGACATTTAACATTACCGGTCGGTTATCCTTGGTTCTGAAAACTCCTGCTTACGTTTTTTTCCCCCCAATGAGCCAATGAAATTCACCGGTCAGCACCGGCTACAACCTACAAGAATCTAAGAGAACCTTCGACCTCCTGGCAACCCACCAGGACCTCCTTGCGACCCACCTACGGCTCGTGAATTCTCGTTACTCTCCATGGCGACTTAATTCTAGTCGCCGCCAATTTTTCAACATGTTGAAAAATTCTCAGCGACCAGAATGAGGCCGCGACTAGTTCCCAGAATGTGGGAACTCCTCACGACCATGAAGGCGACTCCCCGGCAACCACCCGTAAACATGTGGTGACTGCAGATGCCTAAAAAGTTGCCTAAGTGGGACAGGCCCATAAATATGCACTGCAACTATCAGGAAGAAGGTACAGGAGCCTGAGAACCATTGCTTTCAAACTGAAGAACCGTTTCTTCTCATCAGCCATCCAATCTGCACAGCCCGAGTTTGCACTATCATGGTCTGATTTATCCTGAATAATTGATAACCTTTTGCATATTTATTTGTTGTGTTGTTGTGTTTAATGGTCCTGTAAAGCTGTAGTATGTAAAATTGTAATTATTCCAGTCCTATCTTGAACTCCTGAACATAAATCCTTTTGGCTTATCGACATTATGAGGTGAAGTGGGGGCTAAAACAAAATGTTACATTTCAGACACTAACCACTTCTTCTTCTTGTCGAGTCCACACACAAGATTAGAATTTGTTCAGCCAGAGCTGAACACACTTCTCGGCATCCGCATACAATGGTGCCTGTCCTGCGCTTCTTGTGCTTCTTGTGTATGGTGGTGGAAAGATTGGTGGAAACAGGACCGCGATGTGACCGCTCTTTCCTTGACCCCATCACTAACCGCTGACCTATCATCAGAATTCACATTTCCAGCATACACCATGTTTTAGTTTTCATTATAAGTTGTAGTCAACATTTCTTGGTGTAGCCTTTGGCATTTCTGTCAGCAAAGCCATTAGACACAGGTGGAGCAACAAAATGAACATCATTAATTGAGGACAGCAATCTCAACAGCAATGTTTTAGTTTTAGTTTTAAAGATACAGCAGGAAACAAGCCCTTTGGCCAACTGAATCCACGCCGACCACCAATTACCCATTCACCCCAGTTCTGTATCATTCAATTTTTTCCATCCACAACCTACAATTGGCAGGACAATTTGCAGACCCCAAGTAACCTACAAAACCCACGTGTCTTTAGGATATGGGAGGAAATTGGAGCACTCAGAGGAAACCCACAGTCACAGGAAGAATGTGCAATCTCCACAGAGACAGTACCCGAGGTCAGGATTCAACCCAAGTCTCTGGCGCTGTGAGGCAGCAGCTCTACCTGCTGCGCCTTTGTGTCGCAATGCTCATTCACCATTGCATCAAAGTCATACCATAACAAATACTCAGGCTTTAAAGACATATTTTACACTAATATTTACTGCATAACTTTTAGTTTCCTGCTCGGGGCTTTGTTTGAATTACATATTGCTTTAGTCAGCTGAGTTTTACTTGGCATCAAGAATTGGTCCCACTGTGATTATAGTTTTACATTTCAATCCTAAACAAAGATAAACCGTTTGCTTGTGTTCCCTCACTCTGTTACTGCACTATAGTGGAATCAAGTAGGACCTTCGTTGCACAAAAGGTGATGTGAAGCTTGTGCCATGTGAGTAAGCTGTTGTGTTAACATGCTCTGCATGGAATCTTTAATAGGGTTGCAAGTTATGCATCTCTAACACACACTCTCTGTAATAGCAGTAAACAAGCTGAGGCAGTCAATGGACACAGATATTTAGTATTTCTTTTCAGAAACCCATTAGCCACTAATCTAAAGTCAGAAAAAAAGCAGAGTGGGCATATTTTTCTTAAATATACCCTCATAAAGTGCATGAAGCCAGATGCTATGTGAGAACCAGTTCAAGCAGTTTTGTACATGTTTAATGTTGTGTTTAATGTTAATGGAATGCAAATTTCCATTTTGGTAACTTAGAAATGGTTTCAATAATAGGAACCAGCGCTCTCCAAGCCTTTCAATTGATGCTTTAATTTCCAAGAAAGAAAATGCGTCTATTCAATGTTTGCCTTAATGCTGAACGATCCTCCCATAAGTTCAGGGTGAAATTCTGATTTCCCAACCTATCCCATTGCAAACCTTGGTATATTTTTTATATGCACTTTCTCAGTGGATGAAATGGTATTACGCTAAAAGACTATATTCAACATTCTGGCAGGGGTGGAAATCCCAGGGGTGGAGGGGGAGGGGCAGAGGGGACACTACCCCCCTCCCCCCCCCCCCCTCACCCATTTTGAGAGGTGCGGGAGGATCCCAACATTTTTTTGTAATCCGGATTTTAAAACTCGGTGAAATCTCCGCTTTCCGCGCGACAGTGGAGGTGGGACTGCTGATCGAAGGCAGGACATGACGATTGGGGGCGGGACATGATGATTCAGCGAGATATTTGGAGGAGGGAGATGTCGGTCAGAGGCGAAAGTAGGGGGGGTGGGACTGAGGATAGATCACGGTGATTGGAGGAGGGAGACGTGCCAAAACACTCTTGGCAGCCCTGGTCACAGACCTGCGCCTCATCCACAGCCAGGATCGATCCCGGTCTCCGGCGCTGCAATCGCTGCCGAACCGCCACTGGACCATCCCCGTCCTCACCCGAGTCCCCCCCCCCCCCACGCCTGGGGGTGACCAGAAACATCGGGAGTCAGACGGGAGTGGTGCCCCCAGGCCCACAGGCCAGCGCAGAGAAGCAGCGCTAAACCCAGCTCAACTCTGCCTGTCCCGCCAGGTTAACCTATAGCCCTGCCTGGACTTACGGGAATGACAGCCCAGGTTTACATCCAGCGCGGAGAAGCAGCACTAGCTCCACAACTCCAGGCTGGTGTCCCGTCAGTCCAAGCAGGGCTGTAGGTTAACCTGGTGGTATCCCGTCAGTCCAAGCAGGGCTGTAGGTTAACCTGGTGAGACAGCTGCATTTAGCGCTGGATTGAGCTGTAATGACCTTCACTAGGCCCATGGCTGAAGCCTCCGAAGCCTCGTGTGGTTGTGTGTGAATGTGCGCATGCACGCGTGGCCACCAAGAAATTCTGTGTCTCCCTGTCCCCCCCATATCTTGATAGTGATTTCAGTGTCTACATTCTGGTATTTTTCTCTTTGCTTTATTGTGCCTGTTGCACTTGCGTTTGGCTTGATTGTACCCATGTATAGTATGATTTGAATGGATAGCATGCAAAATATAGTGTTTCACTATATCTTGGTACGTGACAAAAATAAACCAATATCAATAAATGCTCAGCTATAAGTAAAGATGGAGTCTCCAACCAATTCCTTTTTTCTGCCTACATCTTAGGTCTCCAGCAAAGATTGAGAACAGTTTGGAAGCACTCAACGATTGCTCTGATGTCCTCAGATTGTGGGACTGCCTATACCTCCTGAACATTACCAGGTTTTATAACCTCTTCCTCAATCTGCTGAGTACTCACATCCAACATATTGAACCCACAGTGAAAGTCAACCAACATTATAGGGTGACTTTACACAAAGAATTGGACAGAGTCTTCCTGCGGTTATGCAGGAGTATCTTTGGAGCACTGTGCGTGTTTCTGGTCACCACATTGCAGAAAGGATGGAGAGGCATTGTAGAGGGCTTAGAAAAGGTTCACCAGGCTATTGCCCGCATAACAGGGTATCAACTAAAAGGAGAGGTTGGACAGACTTGGATTGTTTTGGAGCTTTAGGTCATCACTCTGGGCGTCAAAGGCTGAGGGGAGATCTGATAGAAGTATATGAGAGGCATACTGTAGATAGGGTAGACAGTTAAAATCTTTGTCCTCGGGTGGAATTGTCAAATACTAGAGTGCACAGCATTAAGTTGAGAGGGTAAATACTAAAGAAGATTTACGAGGCAGGTTTTATTTATACAGAGGGTGGTAGGTGCACGGATAACAGGAGTAGTGGTGGAAGCAAATACAATAGCAATTTTTAAGAGATATTTAGACTTAACATGTGAACAAGGAAATAGAGGAATATTAAGCATGAGCAGGGCAGGTGGTCAGCATCAACATCATGGGCCGAAGTGCCTGCCCCTAGGCTGCAGTGTTCAATGTTCTATGATTTAAGCCAATTATTCCTAACATGATGTTCCATTCACTCCCATATCAATGAACCCCTGCAACAAGAACCATGTTTTCTGATGGAGAAACATCTCTGCCTTGTCCCTCATGAGTGGCTCCACCACAAAATACTTTTTTATTCACTGAAACAGTAAGATGGGACCAATGTGATTTTGATCAGCATAGAGTGAATCAAGGTTAAAGAGATTTTAATCGACCAGATCATAGGGCAGCACTGTGGCATCTTACAGCGGCAGAGACCTGGGTTCGATCCTGACTACGGGTGTTTGGCTGTATGGAGCTTGTATGTTCTCCCCGTGACCAGCGTGGGTTTTCTCCGAGATCTTCGGTTTTCTACCACACTCCAAAAATGTGCAGGTGTGTAGGTTAATTGGCTTGGCATAAATGAATGTAAAATTATGTTAATGGGCGGGGATCGCTGGTCAGTACAGACTCGATGGGCCAGAGGGCCTGTTTCTGCACTGTATCTCTAATTTAAACTAAACTAAACCAGATGCTATGCCGAGAAAATTTACGCTTCTATTATTAAACACAAGGGAATGAATCATTCATTGAAAGATAGATCATGGAAACAGGTCCTTTCACCCACTGCATCCATACTAACCATCGACTATCTGTTTATACTAACCTCATTTGGCATGTTTCTGCAGTGTATCTCTAAACTAAACATTCAATAAAATATTTTGTTCAGGTCATTGCAAGAGGCAACTTTGACTATAAAATGTAGTATTGTTTAAATCAAAAGAAAGTATTGACTTTTTCTATTATTAGCATCTGTATGCAGCAGGCTAAACAAATTACTGAGAAGGCTCGATGGCTTAGCAGTAGAGTTGCTGCCTTACAGCAGCAGAGACTCGGGTTCGATATTGACTAGGGGTGCTGTCTTTATGGAGTATGAACATTCTCCCCGTGACTGCGTGGGTTTTCCCCGCATACCCGGATTCCTCTCTCACTCCAAAGATGTGCAGGTGTGTAGGTTAATTGGCTTCGGTAAAGATTGTAAATTGTTCCTAGTGTGTAGGATATTGCTAGTGTACAGGGATCGCTGGTCGGTGCGGACTAGGTGGGCTGAAGGGCCTGTTTCCGCTCTGTATCACTAAACTAACCTATACTAAACAGTCAAATAGTGACAATAGACAAGATTTTTAAACAAATGATTTTTGTATCTTGATTTTATGCTGAATGCACACATACTGTAAGATTTATTTGGACAACAGATGATGATTCGGGAACCTTTGCTCCCATAACATTACAAAAATATTTTCCCCTTAGGTCCCAGCTTGTGGATTATGGTCAAGGGGTTGAGTATTGTTTTTGGCTGCTCAGTTCAGAGAGGGATGAGATAAGATTGAAGAAGCCTCTTGGCTGTTAAGTCAGTAAAGATTACTGTTGTGGTTTGGGACTTCATCCAAGAGAGAACCATAGAACTCGAGTTATTTGAAATTTACAACAGTGATAATGCAAGCCGTGTGTCCATATATCTCTTTAATTCTCCAGGAGCTACAAGCAGTTTTACCATCATATATAACAGGCTGAATAGTGTTAGCATCATGTTAAATAAGCATTCCAGTCAATAAACCTTCTAATTTGGTTGTCGAGCAGATTTAAAAGCAGTGATTACTTTTTTTTTCCACAATAATGTATAATTTAATACACATGCACATTTAAAAAGATAATAATGCTGAAAGGATCTGGAACAAATTGTGTATGAATCTTACTGAATGCTTATTTTTCCCCATTCTGAACAGAGATTTAAGGGATAGATTCAATGGTCTATTATACAAACACAGAACTAATTTCAACAAACAATTGATCAAATATTAAATCTAAAGTACTATGTTCAACACAGGATGTTAGCTTGCAAACTGAGACACTAGGAATGGTATAATTGCTTTTGTACATGATTGGGTCCACAATAGTAATACCCCAACATCTCGGTATAAATGGAGCAATGATGATTTTTGTTATCACAAAATACAATCCAAAGAAAGCTAATGAATTATTTCCATGAACGTTTGAACTTGTTCGGCCACGGTGGCGCAGTGGTAGAGTTGCTGAGCGCTTGCAGCACAGAAGACCCAGGTTTGATCCAGACTATGGGTGCTCTCTGTGCGGAGTTTGTACATTCTCCCCGTGACCTGTGAGGGTTTTATCCAAGATCTTCCGTTTCCTCCCACACTCCAAAGATGTTAAGGTATGTAGGTTAATTGGCTTGGTTAATTGTAAATTATCCCTGTGCAAAAAGGAACTTACAAAAGATAGAGGGAAGAAAAAAGTGGATTGAGCAACTGGATCTCCTCAACTTGAATTAAAAAGGCCCACTTCAAAATTTAATCACTACTCTACTCACTCCGACCTGCGCGAGATAACCACTGATGAGGTGTTTGCGCAGTAATTAACCAGAACCAGAACCAGAACTGCAGTTGCTGGTTTAAACTGTAGACACAAAATGCTGGAGTAACTCAGCGGGACAGGCAGCATCTCTGGAGAGAAGGAATGTGTGACGTTTCGGGTCCCATTATCCCTAGTGTGTGTAGGATAGTGTTAATGTGCGGGATCGCTGGTCGGTACGGACTCGGTGGGCCGAAGGGCCTGCGTCCGCACTGTATCTCTAAAACTGAAACAAAGAACAAACAAGGAAGATACCATTTAACTAAGTTGTCGCATTATTTTGCACAAGTGTTCTAAATGTGCAGTAGAAATATTCCATAAAACAGCAAGGTACAAAATGTCTCCTGGTACTGAGAGAAGCACAATCTTTGAAACATTAATGTCACAACAAAGAAGGGAACTTTCAGAGCGGTGCTGAAAGCTCAGTTATAGTGCAATATTTTGAGAGGGGTTTGAAGTGAACAGAGATAAGTGGTTGGGGAAAGAGATTTGGGAAGGAATTACAGAGCTTAGGTCTAGACAAATGACCACTAATTGTAAAACAATGAAAACATGGTTGAGTATGAAGTCAACAATGGTGGGATGCAGTTTCCCTGGAGGATTAATGAGCTGGAAAGAGTAACAGATGGCATCTAGCCACAAAGAGATTTGAACTAGGATAGCATTTTTTCAATCAAGTTATTAGCAGGCATTGAGCCAGTGAATTTGAAGAGTGATGAACAAGTTTGTGATCATTTGGATGTGGACAGAGGTACAAGTTTATGAAGGATGAGAAATAGGAGACCAGTAGAACAGTTTTGGAACAATCGGTTATTGCAAAACTATTCTGACTTTCATCTTCCATTTCAACTAATTATACATGCAGTCACAAGGATTTATACAGCAGGTGGATCAGAATCAGAGTCAGAATCAGATTTTATTCGCCAAGTATGTTTTGCAACATATGAGGAATTTCACTGGCCAGGTCAGCCATACAATTAAAAGCAACAGACTCAAAAACACATTTTTACATGAACATCCACCACATTGACTCCTACACATTCCTCATTGTGATGGAAGGCGAAATAAAGTTCAAGTCCATCCTTTTGTTCTTCCTCGGTCATGGGCCTCGAGCCCCCGTTGACGGGATGATCTTGACTCCCGTAGCCGGTGGCATTTGGGCCCTCCACGTTGAGGCGATCAGCTCCTGCATCGGGGGGTTGTCAGCTCCCCCGTGCCGGACGACGAACCTCGCGTCGGGGCTGGTCGAACCTTCTGAGACATTGGAGTTTCCCGACTCGGCCTCTCCCGAGACTGCAAGCTCTTGATGGTAAGTCCGCAGGCCACGGTGGGAGCGATCTCAGGTAAGGGATCCGCTCCGATGTTAAGTCCGCGCACAACAGTCCGAGGAGGCCTCCAGCTCCATCGATGGTAGGCCGCAGAGCCCGGAGAGTGTGATCCGTAAATGGATCACATCTCCGGGAAGGTAAGAATCTGAAAAAGTTTCCCTCGATCCCCTCCCCCTACATAAAACAAACCAGAGTACATTAAAACAAACTTTTAACAAACGCTAAAAATACCAAAAAGATGAAAAAATGAACAGACTGCCAGCAGGGCTGCCATCTCCCCGGCACCCCTGGTTAATTCAGGTAGGATGAAGACTTGTGGTGTTGTTGGAAGTGAAAGGGTGGCAATAACTATGTGCTTCATGTTAGATGGATGATTTATGAAGGATTCCAGTGGGAGTGTATCTGGAACATGGTAACATATTCTCACCCAAATTGGAGCGTTGTATGATTACGTCAGGAATCACTTCATGCAGAGTAGTGGAAATCTGAAACCCTGCTCTTCAAAATGTTGTTAATGATAGGTCAACAAAAAATCATGCAAATCTGCAATAAAAACAGAAAACACTGGAAACACTCATCAGGTCAGGCAGAAACTGTGGAATGAATTAATGTGTCCAGTTTATTCATCATAATTGGGAAAGAGAGGAACTAGTTAGCATAGGTAGCAAAGAAGATAGGGGAGAGAAATTGGAAGGGAAAGATATATAAATATTTTCCTTTCCACAGATACTGCATTTTTTGTTTATATTTTAGATTTACAGCATCTGTTTTGTTTTTGAAGATGTTGCATTATGACACTAAAATGGGTGGCATTGAAGATAGTGAAGATGGTTGTCAAAAATTGCAGTTGGGCAAGTGGGCTGAGGAATGTTTGATGGAATTTAATACAGAGATATGCGAGGTGTTACATTTTGGCAAAGTCTAACATGGGCACGACCCGCGCTGTGAATGGCAGGGTTCTGGAGAGTGTTGTAGAGCAGAGGGATATATGTGTACAGGTACATAGTTCTTTGAAAGTGCCATCACAGCTAGATAGGGTGGTCAAAATACTTTTGGCACATTGGCCTTCATCAGTCAGTATAGTATAGAAGTTGGGGGATCATGTTGCAGTTATATATTGTGTTGGTGAGGCCACATTTAGAGTATTGTATTCTGTTTTGGTCACAATGTTATAAGAAATATATTGTTAAGCTGGAAAGGGGGGAGAGAACATTACGAGGATGTTGCCAGGACTCAAATGCCTGAGCTATCGGGAGAGGTTGAGCAGCCTAGGATTTAATTCCTTCCACAGAAGGGTGAGGGGTGATCTTATAGGGGTGTGTAAGATCACAAGGGAATGGATAGGGTAAATGCTCAGAGTCTTTTACCCACAGTGGGGGAATCAAACTTCTTAAGCTCTCATGGTTGCCTTTGTAGTAACACTATGGCATTTTCATTCCTGTGTGCCTTTATCAAATCATCTCTGAGTCACATCCTTTCAGGTTTAAAGAGCAGTTTCCCACAGTTTTGTCTTATTATTCAGTCTGCCTTCAGCAGCTAAATTTCATCCCCGTGTTTTAATGAGAAGAAATTGATACCCCATTGAGACAGGATCTGGCTGCATCAAAGGCTAAATATGATTTCCCCAGGTCTTCAGTCTACAGTTTCTGCTAAAAGACTTCAGCATTCTATTGGTTTTAATTACCGTTTAGTATTGGTTGGCCTGTTTTATGAAAATGACTTTCAGCATGCTTGGACTATTTATATCATCCATTTCTCTTCATCTTTATCGCCTGCATTAAAATGTAACTTATCAGTTGTCTTTTCTTGCAAATAGTTTATCCAAGGCATTTTGTGTTTCCTAAATTACCTTCTCAGAGGTAATTGACCATCAGGTTAATACATGTCAGGGTAGAAATTGCTCCAGGAACGACCATCATCCTTGATCGTCGAGTAGACGCGCAGAGTATCTTGCCCAGAGTAGGGGAATAGAGAACCAGAGGTTTAAGGTGAGGGGGGAAAGATTTGATAGGAACCTGAGGGATAACTTTTTCACGCAAATGATGATGGGTGTGTGGAACGAGCTATCGGAGGAGGTAGTTGCGGCAGGTACTATTGCATCGTTTAAGAAACATTTGGACAGGTACGTGGCTGGGACAAGTTTAGAGGGATATTGGCCAAATGCAGGCAGGTGGAACTAGTGTAGATCGAACATGTTGACTGATGTGGGCAAGTTGGGCCAAATGGCCTGTTTCTGCACTGTAAGACTATAACTCTTTGACTTGCATCTGCTAACTGTGCAACTTAATAGCCAATGCACCTTGTGGTCATAGAACCATATGGTCATAAGACACAGAAATAAATCCTTTATGCATATATCCATATCAACCATCAAAAGCTCTGTTCACATTGTATTTACCAATTTTAGGTAACCGTGACCCCAGTGTTCTCCTCCAACACGCATTCACCTGTCCACCAGTTTTCTTTGTTCACCTTTACCATCCCGTCTGCACCATGTTCCATCTACTCATTATCCTTTCCCTATCTGGTTCTGCTTTTCAGCTACCAGTGTATAGCACCAACATTGGCTGTGTGGGAGAAGATAGAAGAGAGTGGTGGATAGATGTTTTTCTGACTGGAATTCTGTAACAAATGGTGTAGCCACAGGATTCAGTGCCTGGACCAATTTGTTGTTTATATGTAAATGGATAGGTTGAGAATGTAGGGAGTAAATCTTCAGACAACACAGAAATTGCTGAAATCATACAAAATGGTTGTTTAAAGATATAGTGGGACATGGATCAGCTGGACAATTAGGCAGAGAGGTGGCAGATGGAATTTAGTCCATACTAGTTTGAGGCATTGCTCCTTTGGAAGTCAAATTCTGGAAGGACATATAGAGTAAATGGCAGAGACCTGAGGACCATTGATATGGTTTGGAAAGGCAGAGAGGGATATGAGCCGAAAGTGGACAATGGGATTAGCGTTGAAAGGCATTACAGTTAGCGAGGGTGAGATGAACTAAAATGCCACAATTCTATGCTGTATGATTGTAGGATTAATATGATTGGCACACAGGTCTTTGCAGTGATGGGTGAACAGTCAAGATATTGCAAGAAAATAAGAGCATCATAATGGCCATTAATTTCACGCAAATCTCCAGGAAAATCACAGAAAATGGCACGGTGTCTGCTTATTTGGTGTTATTGGCATCTGAAACAAATCTCGGTCACAAAAGTAAGATGTGTGATGTTTGTCAGCACTGTGGGAAAGATGTCAGTGCTTTCAACTGACCAAGACTTGCAGGGTAAGCAGATTTTCTTGTCACTTGCGCTGCACTGAAATTGATGCAATGGACATCAATATTATAATCAATGCCACAAACGCAACAGCGTAGGAAAGAACATCCTTCCCAATATAATTGTAAATTACTTCCAGGTTGGAGATAGCTGGAATTACTATCTCCATCGCAGGTGATAGACTTCTGACCGACAGCCACTATAAACCTACTGACTCCCATGACTATCAGGCCTACACTTCTTCCCATCTTGCTTCCTGTAAGGACTCCATCCCCTACTGCCAATTCGTCCGTCTACGCCGCATCTGCTACCAGGATGAGGCGTTCCACACCAAGGCATCTGAAATGTCCTCATTCTTCAGGGAACGGGGGTTCCCCTCCTCCACCATAGATGAGGCTCGCACCAGGATCTCTTCCATATCCCGCAACACTGCTCTCTCTCCCCATCCCCGCACTCGCAACAAGGGTAGAGTCCCCCTAGTCCTCACCTTTCACCCCACCAGCCATCACATACAACAAGTAATCCTCCATCAGTTTCGCCACCTTCAACGTGACCCCACCACTCGCCACATCTCCCCATCTCCCCCCATGTCTGCCTTCCGCAAAGACCGCTCCCTCCGTAACTCCCTTGTCAATTCTTCCCTTCCCGTACCACCCCCTCCTCAGGCACTTTCCGTTGCAACCGCAAGAGATGCAACACTTGTCCCTTTACCTCCCCCCTCGACGCCATTCAAGGACCCAAACAGCTCTAGATGTCGGATGATCTACATCGGTGAGACCAAGCGGAGGTTGGGCGATCGTTTCGCCGAACACCTCCGCTCGGTCCGCAATAACCAACCTGACCTCCCGGTGGCTCAGCACTTCAACTCCCCCTCCCATTCCCCATCCAACCTCTCTGTCCTGGGTCTCCTCCATGGCCAGAGCAAGCAACACCAGAAATTGGAGGAACAGCACCTCATATTCCGCTTGGGGAGCCTGCATCCTGCGGGCATGAACATTGAATTCTCCCAATTTTGTTAACCCTTGCTGTCTCCTCTCCTTCCTCAGCCCTCGGGCTGTCTCCTCCCATCCCTCAGCCCTCGAGCTCCGCCTCCTCCTTTTTCCTTTCTTCTCCCTGCCACCTGTCTGAAGAAGGGTTTCGGCCCGAAATGTTGCATATTTCATTCACTCCATAGATGCTGCTGCACCTGCTGAGTTTCTCCAGCATTTTTGTGTACCTTCAATGTTCATACCGCTGGGGTGTAAGCTACCCAAGCGAAATATGACGTGCTGTTCCTCCAATTTGCGCTGAGCCTCACTCTGACAATGGAGGAGGCCCAGGACAGAAAGCTCGGATTAGAATAGAATAGAATAGAATAGGAGGGGTAGTTAAAGTGCTGAGCAACCGAGAGATCAGGTAGGTTAAGGCGGACTGAGCTGAGGTGTTCAGCGAAACGATCGCCGAGCCTGCGCTTGGTCTTGCCGATGTACATAAGTTGATGTATAGAAGTTGTGTTTTGTGTGATTGAGAGCTAAACCCTTTTATCGACAAGGTTTGAGGATTAGCATCTGTTATCTGTCTCAATTATAATTAGCTTGCCTTGATAGCGGTCAAATTGCTTTCTCACAAGAACACAATAGGAGCAAGAGGAAGCAATTCAGCCCCTCAAGCCTGCCACACTATTCAGTTTGATCACTGCTGATCTTTGCTGGCCTCCTCATTAATGCCAGTTCCCCGCAATCCTTAGTTCATTGATCTTTCAAAGATTTATCTATCTTAATTAAATAGATCACATGAACCAGCCTCCAGTACCCTCAAGAGCCAAGAATTAAAGATTCACCACACACTGCAAGAATTCACCTCAGTTTTAAATGACTGCCCCCTTATTCCGTAACTCTAACCCTTGTTCATGATTCTTCACGTGCCTGTCCAAATTAATTTGACATGTTATTATTGTACCTGCCTCATCTAATTCATTTGGCAGCTTGCTCCATATGTCTACCACCCTCTGTGTGAAAAGGTTGCCCCTCAGTTTCATATTAAATATTTTCCCCCTCTAGTTCTTGATTCACACACCTTGGGAAAAAGCCGATGTGCATTTATCCTATCTATTCCACTCGGAAGTTTGTATACTGCCATGTAATCACCCCTGAGTCTCCTTCGCTCCAATAATGTCAGCCCACCCAACCTCTCTCTATTGTTCAGAATCGCGGGTACTGAATACTTTCAGCACTCTTCCCAGTTTGATGGTATATTTCCTAAAGCTGTGATCAAAAATGAACATAATACTCCTGCTATGGCCTCAACAATTTATTGTTGTAAAATAATGTCCCAATTTCTAAACTATTCTTAATGTCCCTGACTGATGAAAGCCAGCTTACCAAAGCCTTCTTCAGCTCCCTAATCACCTGCAGCACCACCTTCAGGGAACTATGTACCTGTGTTCCTCGACCCCTACGCTATAACATGCCCCAGGGCCCTACATTCACTGTTCACAACCTTTCCTGGTTTGACTTCCCAAAATACAACATCTGAAAATTCAGATCCATTTGCTATTACACGACCCATTTGCCCACTTAGCCATAGAGTCATAGAGTCATACAGCATAGAAACAGGACCTTCAGCCCAACCTGCTGCACCTACCAATATATCCCATCTACATTAGTCCTACCTGCCTGCATTTGGCCCATATACCACTAAACTTGTCCTATCCATGTACCTGTCTAATTGTTTCCTAAATTTGCTGGAGTCCCTTACTCAACTACCTCCTCTGGCAGCTCGTTCCATACACCTACCACCCTTTGTGTTAAAAAAAGTTACCCCTCAGATTACTAATCAATTTTTCCCCCTTCACATCAAACCTATGTCCTCTGGTTCTCGATTCCCCTATTCTGGGCAATAGACTGTGCATCTACCCCATCTATTCCTCTCATGATTTTATACACCTCTACAAGATCACCCCTCATCCTCCTGCATTCCAAGGAATAGAGTCCCAGCCTGCACAACCTCTCCCTATAGCTCAGACCTCTCAAGTCTTGGCAACATAAATCTTTACTGTTCCCGTACCAGCTTGACAACCTGATCCTATTCCCACCGTAATTCATGATAACCATCTTCACTGTCAACGATACCATTTATTTTAGTGTAATCTTCAAACTCACTAATCATGCTTTATACGTTCTCATCAAATTGTTTTTTTTTGGTTTTGTTTTAGAGACACAGCATGGAATCAGGCCCTTCAGTCCACCCAGTACATGCCGACTATCGATCACCTGTTCACACTAGTTGATATGATATCCAACTCTCTCATCCACTTCCTACATACATGATAATTTTTACAGAGGCCAATTAACGTACAAATTTTGTTTAGTTTACTTTAGTTTAGAGATACAGCATGGAAACAAGCTCTTTGGCCCACCGGCTCAATGCTGACCTGCACTAGTTATATCCTACACACCAAGGACAATTTGCAGAAGACAATCAACCTACAAACCTGCACGCCTTTGGAATGTTGGAGGAAACCAGAGCAGCCAGGAAAAACCCATGGAGTCACAGGGAGAACGTGCAAACTCTGCACAGACAGCTCCCATGGTCAGGATCGAACCTGGGTCTCTAAGCTGTGAGGCAGCAGCTCTACCAGCCGCATCACTGTACTGCCATCAAATTAGTTGAAGTGTATGACAAACAGCAATGATCCCAGTAACGATCCCTTAGACAGATCTCCAAGCTGAAAATCAATCTTTCACCACCATCTTCTGAGTCATTTCATTAAGACAATTCTGAATCCAGTTAGCTGGCTCTCCCTGGAACCTATGCGATCTAACCTCCCGGAGCAGCCTACCATGGAGAAGATGATAATAGGCCTTGATGAAGTCCATACAGACTAGTAATATGGTCTTGCCATCATCAATCTTCTTGATTATTTCTTCAAAAAAACACAACCAAATTCACGAGACACAATCTCCAACACACGAAACCATACTGACTAACCCAAATTAACTCCTGTTTTTCCAAATACATTGTATTTGCAATCATGATGCTGGACCTTGTTGTGCAAGTGCAGGGATTATTAGATAAGTATTTTTAAACCCTGGACTAATTTTCCTGAGAATGGAATAAAATCCCACACTGATTGTTTGTAAAAAATAATTCAGTTGAAAGATAAATATGGCGATATAACCATTAATTTCTAAAGCAAATAGCTTATGAACAAAGACAATAATATCACTCGTTGAACAGGCTTGGCCTGAATTCTGCTGGGAAAATGTGGATAGCTGTAACAATTCTGCATACAGTTTGTGTTATCAATGTCAAAACACATTTTCTGTCTCAAGCACAGCTAAATTAAGCCAACTTTAACTTCACATTACTTTCCTGGCCTCAAGATAGTCAAAAATTATACACCAAGGAAAAGTCTCTATTTTAGGAATGAGAACACTTGTTTCCAGTTTATTGCTATTACCCCAAGGCTGCTTGTGTGGAGACTACGTAGTATTTTAGTTTAAAGGTTTAACCCATTTATTAAAAATTAGGTATTGATGATGCTGAAATACCAGGCACAAGTTTTTTGATGGAGCTAATATCCATTGGCCCACCAATATGTCCAACAGTAATTTTTGTATCTTTAATCTTTAAAATAAAAAAAATCAATAGAACAAAAAATATCATGATTATTTTGGATAACATTGAATTGATTGAAAATACTACATAGAAATGGGCACTTTGGCCCATCGAGTCCATGCCAAACACCAATTGTCTATTCATACTATTTCTATGTTGTCCAACTTTCACACCTACACACTAGAATCAATTTACAGAGGCAATTAACCTACAATCCTACACCGATTTGGGATGTGGAAGGAAACTGGTGCATCTGAAGGAATCTCATGTAATTATAGGGAAAACATGCAAACAACTTACACAGATTTTAGATCCAGGGTCAGGATTGTCTATCTGCACTTCTAATTACTGGATAATAGTTAATACAATTTAAAATACTGCATACTTTATTATTCAAAGTCTAAATTGAATAAGATCTTCCCAATTTGTGATAAATGTCTCCTTCAGGAAGCAATCATAACCCACTATTTTGCCTCCTGTATAAAGTTACACAATTTCTGGATGGGAATTTTTGAATTTTTTTCTAAAATACTTAAAATAAAATTGGACCCTGACACAGAATTGATTACCCAAGTACGTCAGAAGCCTGTTCTGAGCTAACATTATTTCAAAGACCTTTCCTTAACTATGGCCTGATAATGGCGAAAAAACTAATATTTAAATTTTGGAAACACACATCAGTCCCTACAGTGAAGATGTGGATTACAAACATGTCTGAGACACTCAATTTGGAAAATATTAAGCTTGTCTTGGCAGAAAAACCAGATCAATTTTTCAAGACTTGGACACCCTTTACAGAATTCTTACAAGGATAGTATGGTGCAACACAAATTTAGATTTAAATCCAATTCTGGGTTGGGTGAGGTGGGCGGGAGGGAGACGAGGGGCAAGTATATCTCCACTTTCTTTTTTTTCTTTGTGTTTTTTTTGTTTTTGTTTTTTTTTCTCTTATATCTTTATTCACTTTTTGGCCACACCACTTTGGTAGTCTAGGGGTCTTTTCTATGTGCTTTTTCGAGCTATCTTTTCACTTCTCACTTTTTCCCTCGCCTGGTTTTTCTCTCATTTTCAGGTTAAAAGATTAAAATTAAAGCTGTACAATAATTGTATCATTTTAGATGCCGAATGTTTTATCCTTGTACAATTGCTTCTAATAAAAATAATTTAAAAAAATAAATAAAATAAAAAATGAAAATAATTACTGGATAGTGGAAAAAAATCCATTGTTGAGCATATGTATCAAAATGCCCTTAATACTGATTATCTATCAATTATGCACAAAACCTGAATCAATCCTGGCAATTGGGAGAGGGATAAAGAACAGCAAAATGTAACACAGCAAGAGCTGCAAAATAAACCTATTAAAGTGTAGAAACCTATTATATCAAAATCAATATAAATTTTACAATCTTGTTGGGATAAATAAAGGCCCTTGTTGTGCTATGATACTGCGAATGAAAACAAGAAAGAGGCTGATATGTTAACCAATTTCTTTAGACCAATACTTGCAATAAATCAAGTGCATAGCAAAATTAATCGTGATAAGGAAAGTATGATGAATCACAGTCGTATGATGAAGAAATGAGCCTGCGACCCCCCATGTCCATGTTGAACGTTGTGTCTATCTTTGCTAATCCCATTTATCCGCATTATATATGTACATTTTATACATTGCCTATTCAGAATTCCATCTATATACCTCTTGTAACAGATTATTCAGAGGTTATAAAATTACATGGAATTAATTCAAAACAACAATCATTCAACAGAATATTTGTTCTGATGCCCATTGCAAACAGACAGTTTGTTCACACTGCAGCCAAATGCTAGACAATGGGTATATTAATTGGCCTACCTCAAATGTTCAACTTTAGTTATTCCAGACCAGACTTATTTTATCACTTGATGTATCAAGCCATGTTCATATAAATATTTGTCTTTCTATTAATAATTGGGCTTTTTATGAATTCCAGAAAGTTAACCCTCACAACTCTAATTCCTGGTGCCCGAGTTCTCTGTCATAGGATTCATAGGGTCACGGAGTAATACAGTGTGGAAACAGGCCCCTTTGGCCCAACTTGCCAAAACCAGCCAACATGTCCCATATACACTAGTCCCCCATGCTTTTGTTCCGTATCCCTCCAAACCTGTCCTATCCATGTACCTGTCTAACTATTTCTTAAATGTTGGGATGCCCTGTCTCAACTACCTCCTCTGCCAGCTTGTCCCATACACACACCATCCTATGTGTGAAAAAGCTACCCCTCAAATTCCTATCTTTTCCCCATCACCTTAAACCTATGTCCCCTGGTCCTCAATTCACCTACTCTGGGCAAAAGACCTCAGAAGCATCTATACCATCCATTTAAATGAATGTGTCCCACCAAAGATGTTTGTATATTCAGAGGCATCTTGGCAGCGACTGTTTGCTGCCATTATAAGTACATAATTCTGCAAAGTTACTTGCCTACACTAAAAATGTAAAAGCTTAATAGATAATTATGGCCATTGAAACTATAGTTAATCATATATTATAGTCTTTGTGTGCCATTGAAACTAGTTTATAGTTGCCTATATAAATTCAACATACTTTTGAGTTTGGAGACTCTACTGAGACGATTACCAGGAGAATGTCTGTTTCTCTTCACAAATAAAGACTTTTCTCAACTAGCTTCAGCCTCTGAAGGTCCTAGCATTGATCCTTGCTGTAAACCACTGTCAGAGGCTTCTATTTAGAAAACCGTTCCTCAATCACAATCTTCTGTTCACTACCACCAAATCAATTCTGGATCCTATTAGTTTGTTAATCTTGTATCCCATGTGCCATTACTTTATGGAAGTGCTTGATCACAATCCTTATTAAAATCCATGTAAACAATGACCATCTCCTACCCTTTCTTCAGTCTTCTATGTTACGACCTCAAAAAAAACTCAATCAAATTAGATTAGACAAGAGTTTTCTGCAGGTTGAGGGAACTTGAGGGAAGATCTGACAGAAGTATATCAAAGTATATATTAGCGGCATCGATAGGGTAGACAACCTGAACGTTTTTCCTAGGATGGAAATGTCAAAGACAAGAGGCCATAGTTTCAAGGTGAGAGGGTCATGTTGAAAGGTATTGTGCAAAATATGCTTATGCTTACAGTGGTTGGTATCCATAGGAAAGTGATCAAAGCCGATACGATAGTAGTGTTTAAGAGGCATGTAGGCAGATTCATGAATAGGCAAGGAAAAAAGGGATATAGACCTTGAACAGGCTAATGTGATTAATTAGATTGGCATCATGGACAATGCAGGAATGGCATGCCGTCGGGGCCCATTCCAGAGCTTACTGCTCTATGTTCTTAAGAAGACACAAAGTGCTGAAATAGCTTAGTGGGCCAGGCTGCTTCTCTAGAGAACATAAATAGGTGATGTTTCGGCTCAGGATCCTGCTTCAGAATAATAAGGGGAGGGCAATAAAAGCTGAAAGAGAGGAGGAGCAGCACAAAGTCTGGCAGATAACAGGTGAGGAAGTCTTTTTTGATCGGCAAATGGTTGGACGAAACCAGAGGTGAAAAGACAGGTGTTTCTTCTTAAACATTTTGTCTACTCCACTGCGAAATCTCCTCAAGGTATGCCTACATTGAAGAGGTTCTCCTCCTCCCTCCAAAGACAGTTTAACAACCTCCTCTCTCACTGTGTTGCCCCCCTCTGTGATTCCCCCTTCCCTCCAACTCTACGACCACATCCTAACCCAAACCCGGTACCACAGCCTCCTCCATGGCCAGAGTGAGGACCACCGTAAATTGGAATGAGGACTCTGTAAATTGGACCACCAAAAGAAAGTAGTTTAAACTTGGGAATCTGTGATTAATATGACATCAACTGCAGTTAACAAAAACATGGTGGTATCAGCAACATAGAAAATACGTTCAGAAATAGGCCATTCTGCCATTTGAGCCAGCACTACCATTCAATATGATCATGTCTGATCATTCAAAATCAGTACCACATTCTTGCTTTCCCCCCATATCCCTTGATTTTACTTCGGAGTCACGTGAGTGATTCCGTGAAGACCCCAGCTCCAGTGCGCAGGTGCGGCATTACGCACAGCGTGCAGAACGCGGCAGCCAGCGGGAGTCGGGCTAGCTCCCGCATCCAGGGACGAGAGGTAAGTACTTACCTTAATCGGGCCTTGTGATTTTTGCTCCAGGGGGAGCAAAGTGAGGCATGGTGAGCGGGCCCCGTTTCGACTCCAGCGTGGGGCCGACAGTGACGGGGAAAAGGTGCCACCCGGACCGCTAACGCTGCGGACCGCTGCTAGGAGCTGCGCTAATGCCGGTCCGCTGAACAGCTGTTCCGTACAGCCGCGGACCGGCGGGAAAATTTAAAAAAACCCGACCGGCAGCCCTGCAGACTCCTGACCAGGAGAATCACCGCCCGGGAACCGCCACAACGCCGCCTGGAAAACGGCAGGCAGCCTCTACTTACAGGTAAGGGGAAATCTTACCAATTTACAGGTTCTACAGGAGCCATCTTCCTCCAAGCTGGAACAGGTTGGAGAAGGCAAAATAAGTATGTCTGTCTCCCCAAGCCAGAGGAGGTCATGAAGTTCACCTCCAGGAGAAGGACTGCCTGCCCAACTCCACACGAGGGTCCTTATCTGGGAGGCAGCCACCGGTAGCGGTGGAGCTATTTCAATGCTCCCGCTCACTCGACACCGAGCCGCTCCCTGTGCCGCCGGTGTAAAGGGGCACTGGCTGAATGCCAAGGGAGCTGACTCCTACCCCAGAGCTATTGCACTAGCCATCTCCCTTGTCGAGGGATTGATGCAACAGCGGAGTGGAGTGCTTTGCCTCCTCCCATTTAGCGCATCCTTTATGCTCCTTTTTTAAGGGCTAAGGAGGCCAGGGCTGGGTTGGCTTAAGCGCTGGGCAGGCGGACGAGAACAGCAGTATGCCAGGGGAGCAGGATCAGGAAGAGCCACTGGGTGTCGTGGGCCACTACATGGCTCCTCCATGCGACCATCTTCCCAACAAAAGCCCTGCAGGAGCAGGCCTTTCCAGAGGCAAATCCGCAGGCAGCTGGGTCTCGTAGACTCACAGACAAGCAGCGAATTCTACAGAAGGTCAAGATGTTACCACCTTTGCTCGCCTTTGGTGCTGACGCCTAAGATGTTCCCATATTTGGGATACTCGACTGAACGATGGTGCATATAGACCTGCCCGCAACCCCGAATATATGGGGCTATGCAAACCGCTGCTGTGGGGAAGAGGGAGCAGGCTATGGGACGAGCAGGACATCACATCCAACACCCAGCTGGCAGCACCCCTCGGCATCCACCAGCAATATCAAACAAGGACTGGTGAAAGCCTGGTGACCGCTGCAGATCCCCCATAGTTCTTTTTAGACGGGGCCCAGAGCGGAGCCGTGGGAAGATGCGCCGCCCCACCGACAGCACCAGCATACCAGCAAACTACGCCTTCATGAAAAACAACAAGCATGGAGGTAGGTAGTCTGGTTCCTCCCAGTTTACACTAAAACAAGGGTGTTCTACTAAACTGCATGGGGAGTGGGCTAAGCATGGGATGCTGTCACAAATAACCAAAATATACTCAACAGCATTAGAGGATAAAAACGAATTCAAATTGGGCATTTTACTGCCAGTTCAGCAATGCGCCCAAAGGGCTGTTTCTCCCTCTAAGAAAAGAGAAGTGAGAAGGCAAGCTGAACTAAACAGGCACATTACTAAACGGATTGGAATTTGTATCGAATATATTCACCAAAACTATAAAAGATGATGAATGTAGCATCATCATTGATCTAATATCACTAAATAAATCTGTTGAGTATATCCACTTTAAGATGGAGGTGGAGTTTTGTCACTGCCAGACATCTGATCTCCCTAGGATACCTATGGGGAGCATTGATATGGGAGATGCTAACTATCTTATACCATACACTAGGATCATTATAGATACCTAAATATATTTACCTGGATCATGGATATCCCGGTTAGGGCAACCATGGGAGCATATAGCATTTCATATGGTCTAAACCTCAGCCCTAAACTATTATAAATGGCCATGAAAATATTAAGAAAACAAGCATAATCATGGCACATATTGGATGATATCCTCATATTAGGGGAAACAAAGGAATTAGCTGTGGAGCAGTTCTAGCTACGAAACAGCTCCCTAAAGCTGAGGTTCATCCCACGCCCAGATAAACCAGAATTGAAGCGTTACTACCAAGGATTATCTGGGCTTCAATAATAATTCCGTCCATATGACTGTTACTTTGCCAAGATACTTGGGTCACTATAATCAAATCATGAATGTACCCACTGAAGCTATATCACAATTAAGGTGGTGGGCAGACATATATTTGGCATAGTTTTCAGCCCTATTATCATCACCAATCCCAACTTGGTTATTTTAAAAACCAATGCCAGTACTTTAGGCTGGGGAGCAACTAAACTCCATATCCAGCACAGGTAACAGATGGACCAAGTCACAAACATCGTTACTACACATACCGGGCATCAACTTCTTGGGATTGGTGATCGCCTATTGGGCTAAAAAGCATATGCATTTCAAATGCAGCACGTACATATGTGGTTACGGATTGATAATACTATGGTGGTGGCTTATATCAACCATATGGGGAGCATAATAATCATTATTGTGCAACAAATTGGTCAAACAAATCTGGCAATGGTGTGTCAAAAGACATTTTAACTATCAGCTGCCTATGTCCTAGGAAGCTAGAACACAGTGGGAGACACCATGTCACGGGGTAAAATTTATGATTACATTGAATAGATGTCATAACCCAAAATATCTGCTAAATTTATTAAGCAGTTTGAAAGCCAGATATCAATTTGGTTGCACAAGACGGAATCACCAGTAACCCATGTATGTGACTTAGGAACCAGATTAGAGGCAGCAGCGATAGATGCCTATACGCTGGAAGGGGGAATTTCTGCTTTGCCTTTCTCCCTTCTGCCTCATCAGTCGGGCACTTCGCAATACAGATGGGATCTGTCTCCGAGATATTGAACGTGCCCGACCGGCCTACAGCCATGGTTCCCAGTTCATCACGACACGGTGGGCGAGTCACCTATGGATTTCCCTAGTGGACCATGGTTGCTGACTCAACCCAGTATCAGGCATAAGCCACCCATGCCAGGGGAACATCAAACTCCTGGGTGCAGGTTTTGAATAGACCTTACCAGGGACTGGGATTATCCAAAGGAACCATTACCACCATGTCGGCATCCCTGCGAACAGTCACTAAAAGCTAACATGGGTAAAATACTGCCACGACGCAGGGACAACGAACTATTCAACCACTGACGTATTGGAGTTCCTGGAACATCTACACCATGACTAAAAGGTGAGTTACAGTGCCGTAAATACAGCATGGAGCGCCTTATCTGCTTATCTAAAACCGCATGTCAGCAGAGCATGGGATCCCATCCACTGAAGGTAAACTTATGAAGGGCAACTATAATATAAGCCCCAAACACCCAGGTATATACCCATGTATGGGATATTGGTGTGATATTGACATACCTCAGAGAATGGCACCAGCCAGATCCCTCAGCTTGCTTAATCTATGTTTTAAAAAAGGCTCATGCTTATGGCTCTCGTACACGCTCATAGAGTCCGGTCACTCCATAAACTAGACTGGATACATGGTGATTACCCCAGACGCATCAAGTTCATATTTAGGTCTGGTAAAATCTAACTCGCAGGTATATGGATTCGGCACGAACTAGCAGGGTCGAGATCGCCTGTGTTTTCCGTGCTGTAGTCGTTATATGACTATATGGACCAGGAACGCCCGATTCACTGGTGGGATTCCGGGCCTACCCACCAGAGTCCAGGTTGAGTGTGGTGACCCATTTACTACTATATATAGACACAACCCACTATCTTAGAGGGAGAGGAAAGCCTATGGGTCAACCACAGTAACCCAAGATGGGGTACGAGCCAAACCACTCCAAGGTGGCTCAAACAGGTACTGAAAGCTGCCGGAATAGATAATAATACATTTAATCCCATTCCACTAGGGCAGCATTGGTATCAGCGGCTGAACGAATGGACATCCCGGTTGACCACATTTTCAATACAGCAGAATGGTCAAGGGAACCGCGTTCAGAACATTTTTTATTATAAACCGTTGATAAACCTGATTTAATTGCAGGAGAATATTACAAACTGCAATATTAATTTAAGCTCAGAGGAGCTCTTTTATGTTGTTATTGTTCACAAATACCTTTCTGTTTCTTTTGAAAGCAGATCCACTGGTTGATTACGATAACACTTCCTCCCTCATAAACTTCGGCAGTGAGTGAAATAAAAACTGTTACACGGTTTGAAATCACAGACCTTTGAAGTTTTCACGGAATCACTCACGTGACTCCGAAGTAAAATAGTAAGATTAAACGAGTACTTACCAGTACGAAGTTTGATCTGTATTTTATGAGGAGTTACGGTGAGGGATTAAGTGCCCGCCGCTCCCACCCTCATTATACAGATCGAACTAGTAAACTGATGTCTCGTGATCTTTACTATCTTACTTCAAATATTGTGTCTATTCTGTGATTTCACACCGCTGCTTCGAAGTATGCCGCATGCGCACTGGAGCTGGGGTCTTCACTTAATCCCTCACCGTAACTCCTCATAAAATACAGATCAAACTTCGTACTGGTAAGTACTCGTTTAATCTTACTATTCTGTTACATCTATCTAAGAGCTACATCTATCTCTCTCTTGAAAAAATCAAGTGAATTGGCCTCAACTGCCTTCTGTGCCAGAGAATTCCACAGATTCACAACTCTCTAGGTGAAAAACTTTTTCCTCATCTCAGTCCTAAATGGCATACCCCTTATTCATAAACTATGACCCCTGGTAGATGTAGGAATTCTCACAACTTTTAATAAGTATCAAGATCTTCTTCCTGCGTGTGGCGTGCACAGCCTAAAGTTGTAGGACAACTTGTTCTATTTGATCTAATTTGATTGTGCACGCCGGGTTGATTGCATTCGTCAAAACACGGCAGACCACGTGAAGGTTGCAATCTTCCACCCCAGTATCAAGATGAATACCTGAATCTCCAAGATATAGAAGGTTATAAACCAAGTGCTAGTAAATGGTTTAGGAATAGATGGGTGATTTAGAGTCAGCATGGTAGGTTTAAGGGTCTGCTTCTGAGCTGTGTAACTCGGTAATTATCCTGTTGCTAAGCCTGCTTGGATGTTAGATCCATGTACAGCTTGGATGTTAGATCCATGGAGGGCAAGATCACACACCAATTCCTCATGTTCTGCCAAGGAAGTGAGAACATCATGTCCAACTTCAGAGGGCCCCTCTGTCCAGGGAATTTCACCATGCTGGTTATAGGTAATAAATAAGAACCTCAGTGTGAATTGGCTGCATTTAGAACCTTCTTGTCAACTGCATTAAATCTACCCTTATCTAATGCGGAATTGAGTTAAGGGTTCTGTCAAGTTGCAACTATGAATTACCAGTGAAGCTTTGCACAATTTTGCGTGATCATTTTACTGAGCATGACGATTAATTTTAGTAAACAGCAGTGCTGACGGTAATTGACTGTAAATTTTCATGGTTCTCTAAAGCCTTCCAGATCGCAGAGTTGTCCAATGTACTCACTGCATTTCTTCTACACGTTTGTTCACATTTATTTATCATAATCATTTAACTCTAAGATCATTCGGATCAACTGAGACGTGAAGAGTTGACTTTGTTGAATTTCATCCCCAAATTAAAATTGTTTAAAATATGAATTGCACTAAAGCTTGTATTAAAACACAACATGCTGTAAATATTCAGAAACTGAGGCGGGAATGATGAATAGAGTTAATGTTACAGGTCAGAGGCTTTTGTCACAACTGTAAAGATTGTAAGCTGAAATTCAAATTTTTATTCCAAATTGAACTCTTATTATTTTGCATACGATTGCAGTTGCTATGAACATCATTTAGATCTCAGCCTTTTAATATTTACAGAATGCTATACATCATTTTATTTGATAACATTATTGCTGTGATTATATTCTGGAATATACACTCACTGATATTGCAGCTAGCATCAAACAGAATAATGATCTGAAAACATTAATAATTTTATGGGTAGAACATTATCAGAATGTGTGGTTGTAAATGTAAAACATCTCTTAATGACATTGGATTTACAAAAATAACTTTGGTGATAAATTTTATATTAGGCTGTAGACTTGGAAGCAGCCATAATTTAAGGGATTGGTTAAAGTACAAAATGTATCCGATGGCTAATTGTGTGTCTGCAAAGAAGTGTTTTTCAACCAGAGTGAGATTTGTTCATAATGATGTAAGAATTTAACAACAGACATGCAGCCCGATGGAAAATAAATTGTGAATATACCTCCGTGTCCTTAAATAATGTTATCTTTGAGATAAAGTCGTAGTTATAATAAAGAATACAAAACAATTAATTTGTATACATTAATACCCCACCAACCAGCAATAAGGTGATG
Organism: Leucoraja erinaceus; assembly: GCF_028641065.1. Lineage (NCBI taxonomy): Eukaryota > Metazoa > Chordata > Chondrichthyes > Rajiformes > Rajidae > Leucoraja > Leucoraja erinaceus. The sequence goes on along the minus strand of NC_073387.1, from coordinate 9,243,640 downwards.
AACGGATAATTTATTTAGATATTAGCTGAAGGGCAAATTCCTCAACCATGGCACTGGAAGAATTCTCTTTCTATTAATTTAATTATGTTCTGTTATTTAAATCCACAGTATATACTCAGCCCACCGAGGCCACGCCGACCATCGATCATCCGTTCACACTAGTTCTATGCTATTTCACTTTCTCATCCACGCCCGATATGCCAGTGGCAAGTTACAGAAGAAACTTAACCTATAAACCTGCATGTCTTTAGGTTGGGGAGGATACTTTTAAATGGGAAATGTTTCAGTATGAGAGAAAAAATGAACAAAACAGATCAGCAAAATGATTCTTGGCAAATAGATTGCAGGAGCCATTTATGTTTAGGCTAGCTACTGTTGGCATATTATATTCTTTTGTCTAGATATTAATCGCAGTAATATTTTGGACACTTGGGGGCGGTCATTTGATGCATAGAGGGGCGTAACATATGGGCTTAGGTGACAGGGAGTGATCAGACCAGGCATAGGAGGTGGAGGGTACACAGTTCTCACCAGATCTGAGAGAACTAATGCTACAACTTGTATGAGAATGAGGAGAATCTGGTATGTTCATCTCTTTGTTTGTACAACTACTTCAATAAAGAAGCAACTGGAAATAATGACTGGAAGATCTGTTCTCTTTGGTCTGCGTAAGATCTACTTACCTGCATGGTAATGGTAATGGAAAAGAAGGCACTGGGAAAGTTAGAAATTGCCATTACACAGATGGAACAGAAGAGATTTTAGTGGAGATAACAACATCAGTTAGATGGGCTGAACAGCCTATTTCTGGGTTGTATATTCAATGCAATCTGAAACTGCTGTCTCAAAAGTGGAACAAAAAAACAAGCTGAAAATTATCACAGGAGACCATGGAGAAGTTTAACGGAAGGCCACCGTGGCTGCAGTTTCTTATGTGATAAGACACACCGTAGATGATCGCTTACAGGGCTGTCCCACTTGGGTGACCTAATTGAGGAGTTTAGAAGAGTTTGAAATAATGACATGTTGAAGACCTCCTTTGACTATGTAGAAGACGTCCTTTGACCTCCTACGACTATGTTGAAGACCAGCTTCGGCTAGCTACGACTAGCTACGATAACTTTGGGAAAATTGGACACCGAATAGTCCCTTCAACCTCCCTTCGACCTTCCTTTGACTATGATGAAGACTATCTACGACTACCTTTGACTACCCTCGATTACCTACGACTAACATGACAACCTACTACGACCTACTATGACTAAACCTACGAGTAAAAAAAGTATAGATTTTTTCCATGGCGACCTTTTTTTAACTCGCAGGCATTTTTTAACATATTGAAAAAAATGCCGTGACCTAGCTGAGCCCTCGAGTATGTGGAAACCACTCTCGAGCATGAAGGAGAATTAGGAAGACCTCCTACGACCTCGTGTCGACCATGCTGCGAGTATGAGTCAAGGGCAAATTCGCCAGAACTCGTGGATTAGGTCGCTCAAGTGGGACAGGCCCTTTAGAGTAACATGCACTAAAGAGAGAAAGGACTTACTTCTTATAAGTGTGGAGTTGGTAGTTTCAATGCCATTGGGCCCTGTTCACCAACCATCTGATCTAGCCTGACATTGTGCTGACCAGGTTGATAGAATAATGAGACAAGTGAGACATGAGAATCATGGCCACCAGTTCAGTGAACAATCTGAGGGAATTGACATGATGTGAGAGTGATTACACGTACAGGGATTTGTCTCCATGTAAACGGCAAGATTTAATGGAGATGTAATGGAAGTGTTCAAGGTTGGCAGGATTCAAATAAAAAGAAACTGATCTTATATAATAGTTCCTCAGAGGAGACATTGTGGCAATGCCTCTCTGTCTGATCTCTTTCAGTGATAACATGGTTAATATTGGGAGCAATATACCTGTGAACTGCATTTGTTATTCCTGTGTAAAGGATAATAGATTGTCGAGAAAGGGGTCACCAATCACTGCCATTCAGCTGTTGTGGCAAATTTGAAATTTAGAAACCTATGCAGCTATATATATATATTTTTTAAGTCATTGTAGTTGAAATTAGCACGTTGACACCCTGATATAGTTTATAAAATATAGCGATTTAGTATCAATCTGGTGGAGAATTATCAAGACACGTTTAAACAGGAATTTTTGTAACACAAAGTTAGTGGGACCCGGTATTGAATATTGAATTACTATAACGGTGGATCCGAGTTTTGGAGCGGGAACATAACAAATCTGCCACTAAAAAAATCGGGTTTTTCCTTACAAAACTTCGGAATGTCCCAACGCCCAATAAACAGCTTTTCAAAAGCACTTGTCGCTGTTCTAATGTAAGATATGACAACAAACATGTGTATTTATTCTCCCCCCTGGGCGCTATGGTAGGTGGAGTGTTTGAACCTCTGGACAGTGAAGTTTCCAGGAGCGACATAGTCGAACTCTACAACCCAGGGTACGCGGCCCACGCACAATCCTTTCCCAGTCTAATCCTGAATTCCACAAGAAAACAATGGGTGTCGGAGCAAGACAGGTGGAGAGAGTTGTGGAACCTGTACATACTCTGCTGCCACTGCACTGACTGAAGCGGTGGTGGACACCGGGGGTGTTTCCATGGCAATCATTAATTAGTTGGTTGTTGTGCCTTGTGAATCAGGCGCATCGATTAGGGTGCTGAAAGGACAGTTCCCCTTGGGAACGCTGGATCAAAGATCTTAGAGCGGCGCTGGACCAAGCACACGACAACGCGAGTGAAGGCAAAGACACCGAGGAGATTGCAGTACAACACGCTCGGTATGCATTCCCGTGAATAAGGAATCACCTATGACAAATAAATGGGGCAAGAGTACACTTGGACTGAGATGATAGTTACCCAGACCGTTCGGAATGAGGTTGTTGTTATGATCAACTATATTCGTGTAAGGTTAGATATACATCAAGCAAAATACGATCCGATACGAATCAGACTTATGGTGTTTACACAATCGCGAAATTTGGCAGTTTGCTTTCATTGGTTAAAAGCAGTTTTTTTTTAAATAAAATAAATGTTTGTATTTTTAATTTAGGAAGTAATACCACCATTAGCACTCTGCTTTAGAAACATTTTAAAAAAGTGCAGTAGTAGGTCATTCGGCCCTTCGAGCCAGCACCTTCATTCAATATGATCATGGCTGATCATCCAAAATCAGTACTCCGTTCCGACTTTATCCCCCTATCCCATAAATCCATTAGCCCTAACCCTTTGAGTTTGAATTGAAAATATATATATATATGTCACACTTGCTGTGAAATCATAGTAAAGAGCTTAACGTTGCATTGGAATTACCTGGCCCAGGTTTAGTGATATTTGTCACATCACACGGCAGCCTTGACAACAATTCAATACAATTGTCCTTCCGATTGACTGCAGACTTCCCCGTCAAAATAAGGACCGTGATCCGGGAGCACTTGTTGCTCTCTCCGTTATTTCTGGTCGGTGGGTGGGGTAATCTGCAAGGTATATGAACAATATTAAAACGGTTCGTGTCTGATAAAATACGCGAATGACACGACTCCATGTCGATTGCTGGCGGATGATGAGTTAGCGACACTAGTTTGATTTAGGTTTAAAATATTTTTGGTTTGCAAATGACGGCACATTTAATTTTGCATTCGACGCCAGTAGCCGAGGCGGCTGCGTCGATAACGTGTTTTGAATTCCATATCATTTACAAACTTCCTTCCAACTTTAATCTTTGCGGTGTTTGCATGTACAGCATATAATTGAGAAAACGGGCATTCGGCCCACAGCCCTAGTACCATCTTTATTATGGTGCCACTTCAATCAATCCCAGCTCCCCCCCCAAAGATCTGCATGAACCCTAGTTCCCAATAAAGTCGTGCTTGATGTTTCTTTCAGTGAATGAGGCAGCTGATGTGATTTGGACTGCAATTTTTACAATGCACCCACATCACTGTGACCACAGTAGCAGAACAGCGTGGTGCAAAGTGGGGGACGCGCTTTATTCTGTCATTTACCACCAAGAAGCCAGGGTTTGCTGGAAAATAAATTAAGCTGTGAAGCATCGTCCCGCTTGACAGTATGAGGGCCCACATTGTCCCAGCCTCCCACCCTAGCAGTCTTGTGCTGGTGCGTAAAGCATTGTAATTGAACGGAGTAAGAGGTAATTGATTTTATTATTCGTGCAACGTGTCTATCATTTGGAGAGCGACAACTCGCCAACGGTGAGCTGGGGATTGGCTCGGTTGTTTAAGGTGAGGGACAATATGTTCTCCTCTCCTCTTCTCCTCTCTTCTCTCTTCTCTTCTCTCTCCGCTCTCTCTCTCCTACCCTCCATTTCCATTCTCTAGTTTTGTCCCCTCTCTCTCTCCCCTCTCTTCTCCCCTCTCTTCTCCCCTCTCTTCTCCCCTCTCTCTTCTCCCCTCTCTTCTCCCCTCTCTTCTCCCCTCTCTTCTCTCCTCTCTTCTCTCCTCTCTCCTCTCCTCTCTCTCTCTCTCCTCTCCTCTCCTCTCGTGTGGCATCAGCCTCGGTCGCCCAGTGGCGACTGACCGTAGACAGTCTACTGGGACTGCGGCTCCAGTCGCGCGTCTGCGGGCGGTCTCTTGCGAAAGTGCAGGCGAACCGGGAGGGAGGGGGTGGGGTGGGGGGGTAACTGTGCTTTAAAGTGCGTTCAGTGTGCGGTGCTCACGCGTTATCACTTCCGTGTCAGGGGATTTCAGAAGCAGTCTGCCACTAGCGGCTCTCCACAACTGACTCCTGACTCCCCAACACCTCTCTCTCCCCCCGTCATCCCACTTTCCCTGCATCTCTCCTCCCTCTCTAGGTCAATGGCCGAGGACAGGCGGTGCCGGGATAATGAGGATGACCTGCCGGTGTACCTGGCCAGGCCGGGCACGACTGCCCAGGTCCCGCGGCAGAAGTATGGAGGCATGTTCTGCTCGGTGGAAGGGGCGTACGAGAGCAAGACTTTGGATTTCGATGCGCTCAGCTTGGGCCGCAAGAGTTCGCGGAGCTCAAGGAGCGTCGGTCAGCACGGCTCGCCCAGGGGCAGCGAGGCTTCCAGCGACACGGCCAGCGTCGCCAGCGAGAGCCCGGGGGCGGCCGACCACCCGGGAGTGCAAATCACCACCGCGGGCGGCAAGGAGAGGCTGCAGAACCGGGATGACCCACAGGTAATCTACCCCAACTCTCCTCCTCCCCTCTCTGCCCCTACTCGATCAGCTGAATCTCCCAGAGTCAAACAGAACAGATACTTGCTAAACTTTTACAACATTGCATTTCTTTTGTCAATTACACTCACGAATTATCGCAACTGACCAAGCATATTTTGCACCGTTTTCTTTGGCGATTGTCAAGAGACTGCAATCATATCCGTCATGCGTTTTGTTATTAGAAGTGAATTGCTTGACCTCGACAGCGATCGATAGTAATGAAATGATACTCTGCAGATAGTTGCCATCTTATGTCAGTCTGTCTGTGACCCGTGGCTCCGGTAACCGGATCCGTAGACGAACTGTTGAACAGTAGCAATCAGACAGCATTGAAGGCAACGTTATTCTGGGCCAGCGGCCAGAGGGTGCAAGACATGTCCTAAGAGACTTTATTTTTAAATCTTAAAATATCCATCCGCTGAGTGGATGTTTGTGTGTCCAGCACTTGTCAGTCAGGCGTTGATCTGTCAGGCGCTGGTGCTGCTCCATTTATTGAGTGATATCACCTTTAGAAATCCCTTCGAAAATAAAGGGAGTTCCCATCCGGTGCTACCGGTTGATCCGTAGACGAACTGTTGAACAGTAGCAATCAGACAGCATTGAAGGCAACGTTATTCTGGGCCAGCGGCCAGAGGGTGCAAGACATGTCCTAAGAGACTTTATTTTTAAATCTTAAAATATCCATCCGCTGAGTGGATGTTTGTGTGTCCAGCACTAGTCAGTCAGGCGTTGATCTGTCAGACGCTGGTGCTGCTCCATTTATTGAGTGATATCACCTTTAGAAATCCCTTGGAAAATAAAGGGAGACTGTCTTTATCTGCAACGGTGCGTTTGCAGAGGTTGTGTTTCAGCGCACACAAAGAAAGGGTTGGCGTTGAAGCGGAAAGCCGGTCTTGGGCTGGTGCAGGGTCCGGGACTGGTGCAGGAGCCCGGGGCTGGGGGATGGTGGTGTAGAGTCCGGGGCTGATGGAGAGAGCGGGGCTGATGCAGAGAGACGTGGGGCTGGCGCACAGACCCGAAGTGTTGGTGCAGAGGCTGGCTAGCGGCTGGTGCAAAGGGCTGGACAGGCGCTCGGTGTCCGCGCTGGGCTCCCAGGTGCGCCGAGGCAATGGACGTGGAGCCACGGTGTGGTGGATGCCTGATACTGCACTGCGGTGGTGGAATGCGGTTCTCCCAATCAACCCTGGAAAGCGGGGCTGCCGCACTCCCGTCAAGCCCCCTGCACCTTGCTCAGGGAGGGGCGGGGGACAATAGTCAACACATTTACATTGCACTTGGCCGGGCGCTTTCATCTTTGTAATCCTCACATTGCAAGACGCACAGACGCGGTATTATTTTCTTTGCCTAGATTGAGTAGACTGATTACACAGGGAGTCGCTTAAAAGTGTATGCGGATTGTTGGACAAGGCATCTATCTGCGGCTGAGAAAGGAACGCAGACATTACTTTTTGCATCAACAGGTCTAGCTGTGCCTTATCGCGGAAAATTTACTCGATATCTCACGAGCCTCTGATTTGAGGCATGTGTATGGAATAACTAATTGAGCAACTTTCAAGCAATCCTTCAACGCTGGCCGTCATCTCTCTGTTTAAACTGGAAATCCTGTGTGATTTACAAGATGTCTGGAGACACGGCAATTCTATTATTAACTGAGAATATATATTTTTCCATAATTTTCATCCATTCACTTAAGTGATTGTGCTAGGGGGTGAGCATTTGGACATGTAGCGTTATACTCAAGAAAGACTAAGAGGAGGCTGAATTATTTCCACATTAAAATGTAATCCTCTGCAGAATGGTCGTGACATGAATCAAACCACCGTATCTCTGTCAGAATACAGCCTCAACGCTGTAAAATCCATTGTCAAAATGCAGCCTTCAATTTCATCATCCAGTTTTGGTCACCATGTTATTGGAAAGATGTTGTCAAGCTGGAAATGGCATAGATATTTATGTTGCCAGGACTTGAGGACCTGATCTGTGCAGGTTCAGACTTTATTCCTTGGAGCGCAGGAGGAATGAGGGGTGATCTTGTAGAGGTATACACATTCATGAGTGGAATAGATTGGGTGATTACACTAATGTCTTTTGCCAAGAACAAGGGGAGTCAACAAAAAGGGGACATATGTTTAAGGTGAGGAGGGAAATATTTAATAGGAGCCTAAGAGGTAACTTTTTTACACAATGTGCGGTGGGTCTATGGAACATGCTGCCAGAGGAGGTAGTTGAGGTAGGTACTATTGTTATTTTTAAGAGACATTTGGACAGCCAAGTCAAGTCAAGTTTATTTGTCACATACACATACGAGATGTGCAGTGAAATGAAAGTGGCAATGCTCGCGGACTTTTATGCAAAAGACAAACAACCAAACAAACTATAAACACAATCATAGCACACATATTATTTTACATAATAAATAATGGAAGGAAAAACGTTCAGTAGAGTTAGTCCCTGGTGAGATAGGCGTTTACAGTCCGAAGTTTACAGTTATGGCCACATGGATAGGATAGGTTTAGAGGGTTATGGGTTGAGTGTGGGCAAGTGGGACTAGTGTAGCTGGGGCATGTTGGCCAGCGTGGGCTAATTGGACCGAAGAGCCTGTTTCCATGATGTATGGCTCTATGACTAGTCATATGGCCACCAGTGAAAGTTTGACATTTTAATTGTTGTTTGTCTTTAAAGTGGCTGTCAGATTCTCTAGCTTGATTCTCAGGTTCTCTGAGATGATAACCCATATTATCATAGAATATAGGAGGCAATGTTGGTCCATCGGATCTATGATCATTCATGGAGCAACCTCATTCTTTCCTATTTTTCGATGTAATTTATTCTCCTCAAATGAGAATTAATTCAACCTCCCCCCAACCCAATTCTTCCCACGACTCTTTGTATACTTTGCGTATCGTATGCAAAACAAAGAATTTCACTGTGACCTGTCACATGTTATAATAGAGTATCAATCAATCAATCAATTTTATATACTTCTATCAGGTCTCCCCTCACCTCTGATGCCATAGACATAGAAACATAGAAATTAGGTGCAGGAGTAGGCCATTCAGCCGTTCGAGCCTGCACCGCCATTCAATATGATCATGTCCTGGGAAAAACAATCCAAATCTCCTGATTCCAAGCATCATTCTTGTTAACCTCATCTCACCCTTTCCTAAGCCTCCACATCTTGATGTTGTGCACCTTAGATTGAGCCTCACCTTCAACTTCACTAAGGAAGGTTTGAGTTTGGAGTTGTGAGGCATACTCTGAAATTCTAACAGCTGCTAAAAAATTAACACTTATGACATCAGGTGGTTGATTTTAGATCATAAGGTCATGTGATAGGAGCAAAATTAGGCCATAGGGCCCTTCAAGTCCACTCCACCATTCAATCATGGCTGATCTATCTGTCCCTCCTAACCCCATTCTCCTGCCTTCTCCCCATAATTTCTATTACCTGTACTAATCAAGAATCTATCTCTGCCTTAAATATATCCACTGACTTGGCCTCCACAGCCTTCTGTGGCAAAGAATACCACCGTTTCACCACCCTCTGACTAAACAAATTCCACCATATCTCCTTCCTAAAAGAACGTCCTTTATATCAGAGGCTATTATATGGTTATATGGTTATATGGTAATGTCCTTTATATCTGAGGCTGTGATCTCTAGTCCTAGCCTCTCCTACTAATGGAAACATCCTCTCCACATCCACTATATCCAAACCTTTCACTATTCTGTACGTTCCAATGAAGTCCCCCTTCTTTCTTCTAACAAACGCTCATCATATATTAACATACTCATTCCTGGGATCATTCTTGTAAACTCCCTGGACCCTTTCTAGAGCAAATTTCAAGTTTCTGATACATTGGGAGCAAGATAGCTTGGGGCAGAAGAAATTACTCGCTAACTGCAAAGGAAGGTATCTGATGTAATTTTACTGTAAGGGAACTAACTCAGCCCTTCCATTCAATATACGGCAGATGATTAGGCAGAGAAAGCACCATGGAAATATCTGTACATCAATAACTGCCCAGGGGTTAAAATGACAAATACAGGTCTTCCCAAGACTATGAATGTTGGGCTGCAGGTATCCCCAGCCATGCAGGACCAGGGTGTTTCCACCATGCATTCTCTGACAACCTACTTCTCCCTGGCCCCCACACTTCCCCCTGCCTGCCCCCCACCCTGAGCTGCAACAATCAGAGGCTGGGTGGAGCTGAACAAAGCTGGGAGCGATGAGCAGACACATTCACCCATTGACTGAGTCAGTGAGGCTGGCTGATGGCCGCTCTCCCAGTCCCTGCTCGCTCTCCCGTTTCGGCTGTTTCTGTGGTCCTGTCCCACGCAAACTTTTTATTCATTTTTGACGTGCAAACAGTTTGGGTTAGGAGAGTTTTCAGAAACAAAACCCTGTCCTTACTTGATGACTGCCTGTACAAGCACTGATTTGATGGATTCCTGACGTGCCCAAAACACATTCAATTTAAAAAACGATCTTCATTTTGAAATCCTTCCTGCTTTACCTTTTCTTGAATTTGAAACCATTTTCTTTCTTCCTGATGCAGGGTCCTGACCTGAAAAATACACCATTTTTTTGCTTCCACAGTTGCTGCTTGACCTGCTGACTTCCTCCAGCAGTTTGTTCTTTGCTCCTATCTGGTTACACTTTTGATACTGCAATGTGGCTTTTATTCCCCCCCCCTGTACTAAAGCTGTTCTTTTTCTGAAATGTTCTCTCCCCTGCAAGACTACAGTTGAAATCTTTCCATACAATCTATGGTCGCGACACCCAATTCCTCCTCTATGGCCTCAATTTATTCCTTTACATGGAAACATTTTTTATATTAAAGATTTTGTATTGGTTGTCATTGATGGTGTAGAGGAGATAAGAATGTCAGTAATAAAACAGCAAGAGTGGATGCTATGAGATGTTGAGCCGGGAAAGGCTAGCTGATCTATCCAGTTGACACAATATTGGTGTGGTGTCTCTGGAATGCTGGAAGTTGTGGAGAGAACACCTTATACAATTAAGTGTTATGTAGTATATACAATTATGAGAGGCATGAAAAGTGTAGGCAGTTGGAATCGTTTTTCCAGAATGGATGTGTCAATGATTAGAAACATAGAAATTAGGTGCAGGAGTAGGCCATTCGGTCCTTCGAGCCTGCACCGCCATTCAATATGATCATGGCTGATCATCCAACTCAGTATCCCGTACCTGCCTTCTCTCCATACCCCCTGATCCCCTTAGCCACAAGGGCCATCTAACTCCCTCTTAAATATAGCCAATGAACTGGCCTCAACTACCCTCTGTGGCAGAGAGTTCAAGAGATTCACCACTCTCTGCGTGAAAAAAGTTCTTCTCATCTCGGTTTTAAAGGATTTCCCCTTTATCCTTAAGCTGTGAAGGCATAACTTTAAGGTGAGAGAGGCGTTATTGAAAGGAGATATGCAGGGTAGGTTTTTTATACACAGAGGATAGTGGGTGCCTGGAACATGCTGCCAAGGGTGGTGATGGAGACATCAGTGGCATTTAAGAAGCTTTTAGTTAGGCACATGGTTATGCAGGAATGAAGGGATATGGATCATGTGGAGGTAGATGGGATTAGTTATCATGTTCAACCTGTTCTTGTGCTGTACTGTTCTTCAATGTCCTATGTCATTTGCATCAGGTCAGGAGACTCTTCCCATCAAGCGTCATCTCGGAAGGTGCCAAAAGCGAGATAAGGTCCTTGGGACTAATTGGTGGAGGTTTAACATCCCTGTCTTAATCACTTATGTAATCGAGTGTAATTCAGAAGACCAAATTGAACATTGGTATATGAATCTTATTTGGCAGATTTTAAGGGAATATGGAAACAAACACTGGAATGTTTGGGAAACTGTACATGTGGATGACTAAGGAAGAAGTTGGAAGTGGGAACACATTTTGAGCATAGCCTGTTACAGCGGAATTGGTCACATTTGCTGAACAGAGAACAAGCTTCTTCTTCTTCTTGTGTTTGAGGTAACATGAGTTATATAACACCCTCCAGGCACTGTGGACAGTTGGGCCTTCTGCATTTAGCTGCAGCAGGGTGATGCCATCCGGTTCGACATCCGTAGATGTCCGCCCTAAAAAGGGCGCATGCTCCGGGTTGGCGACAAGCCGCGGCGACTGAGATTGCATTAGGGCTGCGAGCTGCGGCGACTGAGGCTGCATTATTCCTGCTGCTGTCTTTGTTTGTGGTCGTTCGCCTGACTGAGGTCAGTTGACAGGGCTCACCACGGAGAGGTCGTCAACATGAGCCGCTGAGTTACTTCAGCAGGTAGACAAAAATGCTGGAGAAACTCAGAGGGTGAGGCAGCATCTATGGAGCAAAGGAAATAGACAACGTTTCAAAACCTTTCTGCTGAATTTTTCCAACATTTTTGTCTACCTTTGATTTTCCAGCATCTGCAGTTCTTTCTTAAACGAGTTACTTCAGCAGTTTGGTTTAGTGCAATTATTGTACTTGCAGTGGCCTGTTCTGTTGCTGTTCATGCTTGCAATTGTTTTGTACATTAGGAGAGGGCAACCATGGCAAGTGTATAAATTTTATATTCTTAAACACAAAGCAATACTCACAAGGGTCATGACACGGTGCTTTGATTCAAACCTTGCTTTTAACAGTAATAACAGATAATAACAGATATATTATCCCATGGAGTTTATATATAAAAATAAATTGTGATCTTTCTGTTGAGAGATTTCTATTATCTTTATTATATTTCTATTATCTTTTAAATTAATGATATGGTGTGATGGCAAAAACATTGGTGCTTACATCTTTACATCACTGACATTTTTACATTACTACACCCGCATATTGTAGCAACTTCGGTTTCAAGGGAAGGCTCAGATAAATCCAAAAATGATCATTGTATTCCTGAATACAATAAACAGGCATACATTCAGTGTTATAGAAGCCATGTGGGAGTGTTTATGCGGGGAGTGGCCAATGAATGAAGTACAGCAAGTAGTCATTTGCTTCCATCGCAAGTCAAGGGATTGATCCAATGCAGCTAATTGTCTTTAACTTACAGTATGTGTTAGTTTCTTCCAATTGATCATCTATTGTGACTTGAGTGGAATTTCTGCCAGAGTCCAGTGAGATTATGGAGAGCAACACACAATGTGCTGAAGGAACTCACTGAGTCAGACAGTATCTGTGGAGAGCAATGGAAAGCCTACATTTTGGATTTAATTCCGACCACAAACTCCATCTGTCCAATTCCCTCCACAATGCTGCCTGATCCACTGAGTTCCTCCAGCAGATTATTTGTTGCTCCACATTCCACCATCCGCAGTCACTTGTATCTTTGGGGTTATGGAGATAGGGCCAAGTTGACGGAGTCGGCAATACCATTGCAAATGCAGGAAATATGGAAAAATGGGAAGTTGTCAGGTTTAGTCCACAAGAAAGGTATATATTTTTAATGGGGCATGGATGAGCTCAAAGGAATGTAAATGTTCATGTACAATAGTGACTAATAGCAAAAATAGAAGTGCAACAAGCAATCAGGAAGGCGACTAGCATAAAGTGCAGGCAGCATCTCTGGAGAACACGGACAAGTGACATTTTGGGTCTGAGTCTGAACAAGGGTCCTGACCCAAAACATCACCTATCCATATTATCCAGAAATGCTGCCTGACCCACTGAGTTACTCCAGCTCTTTGTGTTTTTTTTTGTAAACCAGCTTCTACAGTTCCTTGTTTCTCCAAGACAAATTACAAGCTGGGGGGTTATTTTAAGAGGACTGAAGTACTGTAGAAGCATAAAGATGTATCACTGTAATTACAAGGACAATTCAAACAGGAAATGCTGGAAATACTCAGTCAGATATTCATTGCGGAAAGAGAAATAGACTCACTGTTTCAGATTAAAGACTATTTGCATTGATGGAGGACCTTGCTGAGACCACACATCCACTTTTGTTTAGAATTTTGCACTTCGTCACCTAAATAAAGGTTTTGTTTAATTTATTATTGTCATGTGTACCAAGGGACAGTGAAAAGCTTTTTGTTGCATGTGATCCAGTCAATGAAAATACTATATATTACAATAACAATTACAATTAAGTTGTCCACAGTGAATAGATAAAGCGTATAACATTTAGTGCAAGATAAAGTCCAATTAAAGATAGTTCAAGGGTCTTCAATGAGGTAGATAGGAGGTCAGGACGACACTAAAGCTGGTGAAAGGACGGTTCAGTTACCTGGATAACAGCTGGGAAGAAATTGTTCCTAAATCTGGAGGTAAGCGATTTCAAACTTATTTACCACTTACCTGATGGGGGGGACGGGAGAGGAGAGAGTGACTGGGGTTAGACTGGTCCTTGATTGTACTTGCCGCCTTGCCAAGGTAGTGTGAAGAGCAGATGGTGTCCATGGAAAGGAGGGTGGTTTGCATGATGGTCTGGGCTGCGTCCACAATTCTCTGCAATCCCTTGTGGTCTTGAATGGAGCTGTTGGCAAACCATGCTGTGATGCATCCTGATAAAATGCATTCTTCGGTGCATCTGTAGAAGTTGGTGAGGGTTGTTGGGGACATGCCAAACTTCCTAAGCCTTCTGAGGAAGTGCAGATGTTGTTGTGCTTTCTTGGCCAATGCTTTGATGTTGCAGGTGCAGGACAAATTGATGGTGCTTTCCTTCTTCAGAACCTAAAGCTTTCGACCATCTCTACTTGATATACTTGCCTTAGAGTGATGGTTCATCAGCCAGGTTCCAGGGACAATCCGTTCGTTATGTCACGAAAGATTCCAGAGACTAGGCCTGTAGCCCGTGGAGCTTAACAGAATGAGATAAAAATCCAACAAAACCACCGTCATTAGTTACTGATTTTATTCAAAACAGAAGTCAATAGATCTCTGGAATTTAAGAGAATCAATGGATACAAGGATAGTGTATGGAAACAGTAGAAAATTAGTCTTGATCGTAACAAAGGCAGACAATCTGGAAGCGCCAAATTACCAACTCTTGCTCCATCTTCTTATATTTCTCGATAACGGTAACATGTACATGTGTAGGAAGGAAATGCAGACGCTGACTTAAACCAAAGATGGACACAAAAAGCTGGAATAACTAACTTGGAATAACCTTGCAGATCGAGACCCTTCTTCAGACTGAAGGACCTCGACCTGGAACGTCTCCTATTCTATTTCTCCAGAGATGCCGTCTGACCCGCTGAGTTGCTTACACGCTTTGTATTGTGCTTTCATCAATGCTGAAGTTTGACATTTTTTACAAGAGTGTAATATCAATAAATGTCTTTTTCATTCTAACTCCTTGTAAGGAGAAGGAAGAGAGATGGAAAGGCAGAGAGTTTCACGAATAACATTCCAGAGGATGAAACCACAAGTACAAGTACTGGACTGATTAACATCACGGTAATGCATCAATGAAAGAGTTCAATGGTCACAACTTCATGTGTGGCAGAAGGACTGAGGGATTGCTGCAACATTGGATGGTTCATAAAAGTGAATCTTATACGGTGGGCCTGAAGTTCCTTACATCAGCAACCAGGGAAAGATGCCAGGGTTCATTTTAGTTTAGTTTAGTTTAGTTTAGAGATACAGCGCAGAAACAGGCCCTTCGGTCCACCGAGTCCGCACCGACCAGCGATCCCTGCACATTAACACTATCATACACATACTGAGGACAATTTACATATACTGTACCAAGTATACAAACCTAACCCAATTAACCTACACGTCTTTGGAATGTGGGAGGAAACCAAAGATTTTGGAGAAAACCCACGTGGTCATGGGGAGAACATAGAAACATAGAAAATAGGTGCAGGAGTAGGCCATTAAGCCCTTCGAGCCTGCACTGCCATTCGATAAGATCATGGCTGATCATCCAACTCGGTATCCCATCACTGCCTTCTCTCCATAACCCCTGATCCCTTTAGCCACAAGGGCCACATCTAACTCCCTCTTAAATATAGCCAATGAGCTGGCCTCAACTACCTTCTGTGGCAGAGAATCCCAGAGATTCACCACTCTCTGTGTAAAAAATGATTTTCTCATCTCGGTCCTAAAAGACATCCCTCTTATCCTTAAACTGTGACCCCTAGTTCTGGACTTCCCCAACATTGGGAGCAATCTTCCTGCATCTAGCCTGTCCAACCCCTTAAGAATTTTGTAAGTTTCTATAAGATCCCCCCTCAAACTTCTAAATTCTAGCGTGTACAAGTTGAGTCTATCCAGTCTTTCTTCATATGAAAGTCCTGACATCCCAGGAATCAGTCTGGTGAACCTTCTCTGTACTCCCTCTATGGCAAGAATGTCTTTCCTCAGATTAGGAGACCAAAACTGCACAAAACTCCAGGTGTGGTCTCACCAAGACCCTGAACAACTGCAGTAAAACATCCCTGCTCTTATACTCAAATCCTTTTGCTATGAATGCTAACATACCATTTGCTTTCTTCACTGCCTGCTGCACCTGCATTCCTACTTTCAATGACTGGTGTACCATGACACCCAGGTCTCGTTGCATCTCCCCTTTTCCTAATCGGCCACCATTCAGATAATTGTCTACTTTCCTGTTTTTGCCACCAAAGTGGATAACCTCACATTTATCCACATTATACTGCATCTGCCATGCATTTGCCCATTCACCCACACCCAACCTATCCAAGTCACCTTGCCACCTCCTAGCACCTCCTCACAGCTAACACTGCCCCCCAGCTTCGTATCATCCGCAAATTAATATATATTGTAAATAGCTGGGGTCCCAGCACTGAGCCTTGCGGTACCCCACTAGTCACTGCCTGCTATTCTGAAAAGGACCCGTTTACTCCTACTCTTTGCTTCCTGTCTGCCATCCAGTTCTCTATCCACATCAGTACTGAACCCCCAATACCGTATGCTTTAAGTTTGCATACTAATTGTACAAACTCTGTACAGACAGCACCCGTAGTCGGAATCGAACTTGTGTCTCTGGTGCTGCAAAGTGCTGTAAGGCAGCAACTTTACCACTGCACCACCATCAGCTTGACAGCATATTTCCTATAAAATGTTGACCAAAACTAGATGATGAAAATGAACGTTGCATTTTGTAATGTACTTTATGAATCATTTGGGTTTTCAAATTAATTCATCTGCTTCCAGATCCCATTTGGCAATTTCCATTTCCAGATTCCTTTTAAAAAATGAATTCTGGTTCTCCAAATTTTTCAATGGTACTTATTATCCTATACTCAACATTGTTGGTCCAGTAATGCTCCTTTATATGAGTAAAATAAGATATAAGTATCTGAGAGGCCTTGACCGGGAGCTGTGGAGAGGATGTATCCTACTTTAGATGAATCCAGAACTTGGTATCACTGTTTAAAAATTAAGGTATAACCATTTAAGAGAAAGTCGAGACAAAACATTTTGCCATGGATCCCGATGGTGTCAGCACTAGGGTACTCAATGTGTGTGCCAACCAGTTGTGTGGAGTACTCCAGCATATCTTCGAAACTGAGCCTGAGCATGTAGAGGGTTCCTGTGATGTGGAAGACATCCTGCCTTGTTCCTGTACCAAAAAGTACACATCCCAGCTCCTCCAATGACTACAGACCAGTGGCACTGACTTCACACATCATGTAGTCCCTCCCTGGAGAGACTGGTGCTCACTCACCTGCGACCCCTGGTTAAACCCTACCTGGACCCCCTGCTGTTTGCTTACCAAGAAAAGATGGGGGTTGAGGACGCCATCATCCACCTGCTCCATCTTCCCTATGCTCACCTGGATAAGCCAGGAATCATTGTGAGAGTCATGTTTTTTTTACTTCTCCAATGATTAACACCTGCACTGCTAGGGAGCAAACTGATGAAGATGCGGGTGGATACTCCACTGGTATCCTGGATCACCAACTACCTGACTGGCCGACCACAATATGTCAGACTACAGAACTGTGTCTCGGACATGGTAGTGAGCAACATAGGGGCCCCACAGGGTAAGGTCCACTCTACCTTCCTGTTCACCATCTACACCTCGGATTCAGATATAACTCGGTCTCCTGCCACCTGCAGAGGTTTTCAGGTTACTCTGCAATTGTGTGCCTCATCAGTGAGGGGAGGGAAGCTGAATACAGATGTGTAGTTTGTTGAGTGGTGCGAGCTGAATCACCTGCAACTCAACACAGACAAGACTAAGGGGTTGTTGGTGGACTTTATAAGAGGCCCACCCCTGTCTCCTGTCTCCATCAATGGTAAATGGTGTGGATGTGCAGTTTACCAGGGAGTACAAGTACCTGGGAGTGTACCTGGACAGTAGACTAGACTGGTCCACGTACGCTGAGGCCCTGTACAAGGAGGGGCCGAGCCGGCTGTACTTTTTAAGAAGGCTCCACTCCTTCAACGTCTGCAGTAAGATGCTGCATATGTTCTACCAATCGGTGGTAGCCAGTGCCATCCTTTTCGCTGTCGTGTGTTGGGGCAGCAGGGCGAAGGCCGTGGACACAAATAGGTTCAACAAACTCATCAGGAAGGCTGGCACCATCCTGGGGCGGAGTTGGATTCAAGGGAGATGGTCTTGGAGGGGGGGATGCTCCTCAAACTGCGGAGCATCCTGGACAATACAGCTCACCCCCTCCATGACACGCTAGTCAACCTACCTTCAGCAACAGACTAGTTCCACCAAGATGCAGCACAGAATGCCACAGGAGATCTCTCTTCCCTGTGGCTATCAAACTGCACAATTCCTCCTCCTTCTGTCGTGGGGTAGACTGAGACTGACCATTGTGGGCTCCACCTTTCCTTGATCATCGTTGCTGGCTTTGATTTGTCCCGTTGCATACCTTTCATTCATTTGTTCTTTGTACCTTTTCATACCTCTCGTTTTCATCTCCCCTGACTCTCAGTCTAAAGAAGGGTCTCGACCTGAAAGGTCACCTATTCCTTTTCCCCAGAGATACTGCCTGACCCGCTGCGTAACTCCAGTATTTTGTGTCTATCTCCAGTGTAAACCAGCATCTGCAGTTCCTTCCTGCACATGCTCTTATTAATTTTCTTGGTAGACAAAAATACTGGAGAAATTTAGGTGAGTCGGCATCTATGGAGCGAAGGAAATAGGCAACGTTTTGCGTCGAGACCCTTCTTCAGATTGAGGAAGGGTCTCAACACGAAACGTTGCCTATTTCCTTTGCTCCATTGATGCTGCCTCACCCGCTGAGTTTCTCCAGCATTTTTGTTTACGTTCGATTTTCCAGCATCTGCAGTTCCTTCTTAAACAAATTACTTCAGCAGTTTGGTTTAGTGCAATTATTGTACTTGCAGTGGCCTGTTCTGTTTCTGTCATGCTTGCAATTGTTCTGTACATTAGGAGAGGGCAACCATGGCAAGTGTATAATTTTTATATTCTTAAACACAAAGCAATATTCACAAGGGTCATGCCATGGTGCTTTGATTCAACCAGAGAGTAATATTGCTTTTAACAGTAATAACACTGGATATATTATCCCATGGAGTTTATATAAAAAAACATTGGTGCTTACATCTTTACATCACTGACATCTTTACATTACTACACCTGCATATTGTAACATTTTCTGTTTCAAGGGAAGGCTCAGATAAATCCAAAAATGATAATTGTATTCCTGAATGCAATAAACAGGCATACATTCAGTGTTATAGAAACCATGTGCAGGCCCGTACAAAGCTTTTCAAAAAGGGGGGTGGCATGACAGGATTACAAAAAACTTAATGTGATATAGTGTGCGTGCTGCACACATCACGAGCGCGAAGCGTGAAGTCCCTCGATGCCAGGGTCCAGGGCCCGCTTAAGGGCCCTGGAAGCTCAGGGGTTTTAGATGCTCTCTGATGCATTCTGAGCCTTAATTTGGAGCATTTTTGCACCAAATTTATGACTACAAATACATGGAGAGGACAAATTTAGATGGATATGGGCCAAACGCATGTTAGTGGGACAAGTTTACATGGGACATGTTGGTCGGTGTGGGCAAGTTGGGCTGAAGGGCCTGTTTCCACACTGCATCATTCTATGACTAAAAAGTGAAGAAGAAAAATGCATGTAAATAAGTAGAGCAGATTTGAAAGAGGAATGAAATGTAAAGGCAGAGAGAGGTTTATGGGTGGAAAGGAACATAGGAAAGGAGGGGGGAGAGTGGGCTTGGGCAGATGGGTGAAGGGAAAATAGACACAAAGTGCTGGAGTAACTCAGTGGGTCAGGCAGCATCTGCGGAGAATATGAATAGGCGACGTTTCACAGTATTTTGTGTCTATCTCCAGTGTAAACCAGCATCTGCAGTTCCTTCCTGCACATGCTCTTGCTTGGTAGACAAAAATACTGGATAAATTTAGCGGGTGAGTCAGCATCTATGGAGCGAAGGAAATAGGCAACGTTTCGCGTCGAGACCCTTCTTCAGATTGAGGAAGGGTCTCGACACAAAACGTTGCCTATTTCCTTCGCTCCATTGATGCTGCCTCACCCACTGAGTTTCTCCAGCATTTTTGTCTCCCTTCAATTTTCCAGCATCTGCAGTTCCTTCTTAAACATTATTAATTTGCTTGGGGGTTTGTGGAAGGGATCTGTCATAAGAGCTACAATTTGCACCCTTCAGTAACCAGTCAAGACTTAAGTTCATTGGTTCATCCGTTTATTCAACCTTATGCACAGATGTTACAATGCTACAGAGTTCCAGGATCACATAAATATTACAATTCGAACAGTGTATGGTAACATGTGATATATTATCCAGTTCCAAGATATACATATATAGCTATTACTTCTCGACCAGCCCAGGATAGGACCACTGCCCGTGGTCAGGCTGCGATCATAACAAAACATCCCCATGATTCATTCAATCAATTTTGCATCCCTCTAAGGTCAACAGGCCAGTTATTCACATTTCCTTTTAACGTTTGTTAGCAACATATCCTCTGCTGACCATTTGTGTTCAGCAACCTATCACCTCTCCCTGCATTCCTATACCGGTCAATTGCTTTAGGAACAAGCTTGTGGCTTCTCTATCCCTTTTACATCCTGTATCTGTTCCATAATCCAACCAGCTGAAGCCAAGAGATAATTTAGATCTTTCTTGTCTATCTGATGTTAAGTGTATTCCCCAAGCTGGCTTGCTTAATTACACAAAGCAGATCTGATTTGCTTACTAGGACACGGACATTTGTTCTTTAATCAGCCGTTGCAACTTCCTGAATGCCTAACCTGACAGAGCAGAATGACCTTCCTTCCACTCTCAATTGATACCTAGGTGTATTTCATTAGGAATTCATATCAGCATAAATCAGGCCATCGTCCTTCTGATGCAGATTCAGATGTGCAGCATTTGTTCTGAAGGTGATCATGGAATATATAGAACATAGAACAGTACAGCACAAGAACACCCTCTTTGGTCAACAATGTTTGTGCCGAACATAATGCCATCAAATCCTGGGGATTTTTCCACTTAATGTTTTTCAAGAATCAGTCTCAGTCTTCCCCATGACAGAAGGAGTTGTAAAGTTGGATTGCCACAGGGAAGAAGGATCTCCTGTGGCATTCTGTCCTGCATCTTGCTGGAACCAGTCTGTTGCTGAATGTACTCCTCAGGTTGACCAGTGGGTCACGGAGGGGGTGAGCTGTATTGTCGAGGATGCTCTGCAGTTTGAGGAGCATGCTCCCCTCCAAGACCACCTCTCATGAATCCAACTCCACCCCCAGGACAGAGCCAGCTTTCCTGATGAGTTTGTTGATCTTACCGCAGTCTTCGGCCTGTTGCCCCAGCACACGGCCGCGAAGAAGATGGTACTGGCTACCATTGATTGGTAGAACTTCTGCAGCATCTTATTGTAAACGATGAAGGAGTGGAGCCTTCACAAAAAGTACAGCCGGCTCTGACTCTTCTTGTCCAGGGTCTCAGCGTCAATGTCCAGGTACTTTCCAAGGTATTTGTACTCCCTGGTAAACTGCACATCCACACCATTGATGGAGACGGGGGACAGGGGTGTTTCTCTCCACCTAAAGTCCACTCCAACTCCTTACTCTTGTTGAGCTGCAGGTGATTCAGCCCACACCACTCAACAAAATCGTTGGCTATACCTCTGCATTCTGCTTCCCTCTCCTCACTTATGCAGCCCACAATTGCAGGTGGCAGGAGACAGAGTTATATGTAAAGTTTGAGGTGTAGATGGTAAACAGGAAGGGAGAGAGGATCGTCCCCTGTAAGGCCCCTGTGTTGCTCACCACCATGCCCGTGACACAGTTCAGTAGCCTGATATATTGTGGTCGTCCAGTCAGGTAGTTGGTGATAGACAGATAGTACTGGAGTAACTCAGCGGCACAGGTAGATGGTGATTCAGGACACCAATGGATCATCCACTCGCTTCTTCATCAGTTTGTTCCCTAGCATTGCAGGCGTTAAAAGCACTGGAGAAGTGAAAAACATGACTCTCACAATGATTCCTGGCTTATCCAGGTGAGCTTAGCAGTGCAGTTAATGAAATGCACCGGTTCTGCATGGATGCAGGAGGCAGCTCCAATGCAATAAATCCTGCACTGGAACAGTTAAATGACCTTGGACTTAAGGAGTCTTGAGAAGAAAGTGATCATATGAAATTAAACATAATTTGGTTAAGTCTGGAAAATGAATCTTAAATCTGAACAAAGCAAAATAGGTCACGAAAGAGGCAATAGAAATCTGCTCGAAAATCAGAATAAATATATATTAATTTCAAACTACATAGAAACCATTGACCTCAAGTGAAGAAGTTAAAGACAGAACTAGATTAAAGGGAAAAATGTTAATATTGCCAAAAATGGTGGTAAGTTTGAGGGTTGGAGCATTTCAGAATTCAGCCAAAAGTGAAAGGGAGAAAATAAAGTATGAAAGTAAGATATCAAGAGTGATAAAAAACAGATGCAATACCGAAAGGATATGATCGCAATTCTGCATCCCTTGAAACGAGATGCTGGGGAATTAATGATGGCAAATAAGGATATCGGCAGGACATTGAACAAATATTTCATGACCCATGTTTGCCGTGAATAAACTTAATTTTAAAACCTAGGGTTCCATGGGAAAGAAAGTCTTAAATAAATAGTAACACTGGAGAGACTAACAGGATAGAAACCAACAGATCTACAGGATCTGAAGATATACATTATGGGGCTTTCAAATGGATACTAGAAACAATTGCTTCCATCTTTCAGCATTGCTTAGATTTTCAAATTAAGTCTGTAAGTATGAGAAGATTTTAAGGTTAAGATCTGAGAATTAGATAGAGAGATGGAGAAATAGATGGGGAGCAGAAGAGGTGGGGAGTGGGAGATGGGAAGCGGGAGAGATAGGGAGCAAGAGAAGGGAAGTGGGAGACAGGGAGCAAGATAGAGCTGCTTCTCTGTAGAAGGGTTGGTCTAACATGCTAGAAAGCTAGAATCTGTTATTAAGAATGCAATAGGGCACAAAACCATAATGTGACTGGGCAAAGCCAGCAGGGATTTATGAAAAATGAATTATGTTTGACAACTTGATTTGTTTCATGTGTTAACTACTAGGAGGAACAAGAGATCATAGAAACTTTTCGTAGGGCCTACAAGTTGAGATTTGGGGAGGAAGTTTACAGAAGGGTGTGGTGTTTAGAACTAGAGCTCAGAGTAGACCATTTATATTTGAAATGAGTGAAAATGTCTTCACTCAAAGATGGTGATACTTTAGGATTCAATACACTAGAGGGTTATGGGGATCAATCATTGATTGAGTTCAAAGCAAAGGTTGATATAACTGGATTTTAAAAGAATCAAGAAATACGGGTATAGGGCAAGAAAATGGTGTTTGAGGTCAAAGTTCAGTCATGATCTTATTGAATGATGAAGCAATCTGGAGTGACCAAACAATCTAATTCATCTATTCCTTATGTTCTTACAATATGTTGTATTTAATTTTCCATAAACGATTGACAAAGAGCCACAAAGATGTTGGTAGCAAAAAAATTGAAGACTCATTGGACTGGTACTGATATATCTATATGGTTTGATCAACAAATTGATCAACAACAGAAAAATAAGAAACCAAGATGCAGTATAGAACGCCACAGGAGATTCTTCTTCCATGTGGCTATCAAAATGTACAACTCGCCCTTCTGTGGTGGGGTAGACTGACTCCCCCCCCCCCCCCCCCCCCCCCCTCCAATCTTTGCACATCCCCAATCCTTTCCACTCATCACTTTAACTTCATGTTTCTTGCATTTGCCATTTTATGACTGTTGGCAAATCAATTTCCCTCCTGGGATAAATAAAGTTCTATTGTATTGAATCGTATCTATCTATCTCTGCCTCAAAAATATCCACTGACTTGGCCTCCACATCCTTCTGTGGCAGAAAAATCTACAGATTCACCACCCTCTGACTTAAGACATTTCTCCTCATCGCCTTCCTAAAAGAATGTCCTTTAATTCTGAGGCTATGACCTCTAGTCCTAGACTCTCTGACTAGTGGAAACATTCTCTCCACATCCACTCTATCCAAGCCTTTCACTATTCTGTATGTTTTAATGAGGTCCTCCCTCATTCTTCTAAACTCCAGTGAGTGCCGACAAACGCTCATCATAGGTTAACCTACTCATTCCTGGAATCGGAGAAAATGCTGACAGAAAGTTGGAATTGAGATGGAGAATCAACAATGGTTTTATGAAATGGCAGAGCAAGGTTGCAGAACCTGAAGTCTAACACTGCTCTTGTCCCTCGTGTTCCATCAGGTTAAGGATTTGCTGATCCTTGGATCCTGGTTCACTAACGTGCTCAGTGTCTGACATGGAGCTCTTGAATTACTGAACTCGAGAAGGGTCACAGGTGACACTCTTAGGTAGAAAGTTGGAAAAAAACATGAAGAACTGGGAGATAAGCACAAGTGTTTTTGCCTTAGCACAATAATTGTGTTCCTAAGAAACCTTGTGTTATAGAAAAATGTGTTATAAAACAATTGTGTCAATCGGGGAAAAGGGGATTAGGAGTCAGAAGGTTTCACAATATTAGTGAAAAATAAAGGTATTTTTATTAGCTACACGTTTATTTTTGTTACTGCAAGCTAAATATTCTAAAGGCTGCGTGTTACATTGTTTAATAGTGTATCATTGCATAAGTGTCATAGAGATGATTGATTGTCAATTCACTGCTCAATGTTGTCTGATTACTGCAGGAGGTTAATTTGTTTTCTCTGGACTGTTTTTCTTTGCAAGACAGCTTTTTTTCTCTTTGTCAGTTTCCCAAGTAACTTTTAAGTGATCCACTAATTCCCGATCGAATTCATATTATAACCAATTTGGTGGTAGTATTACGAATAATGTTCCCTTATTCAGCACTTGCATGATATCCAATTAGTGTTCTTGGGAGGGAACACTCGTTAAAGCACAACGACCTGTATAAACACATCTTTAGCACATTTTAAAACATGTGCATTGATTTATGAATGGAAACACAGAGCTTTAATAATTTAGGCAAGATCTGAACACAATTGAAAACCAGAAAACTGCAGATGCTGGAAATTTAAAGTAAAATTGAAAATATTGGATATAATCCACAAGTTAATCAGCATCTGTGGAAAGAGAACTAGGGTCACCATTTCAAGTCAAAGACCCTGAAACATTAACTTTATTTCTCTTTCGACAGTCTCGACCTCATCTGCTGATTGTTTCCAGCATTTATTATTTTTATTTTGAGTATTATAGTTTTTATCAGTGGCTGGAGTTGAAAGGGATCCTAGCACTGAGAGAATGAATGTGGATTCACACCTACTTCTTATTTTAAATCCTCCTTCACCTCAAACCATAGTGTGCACCTGTCTCGAACAAGCTCATATTAACTAGTGAGCATTCACAGACTGCACCCTCACAGTGAAAGGAACGATTTTGCAGGACAACTCACAGCTGAATTTAAATTCTAAAGCCCCTGTCCCACTTAGGTCATTTTTTTGGCGACTAGGCCATTGCCACGTGGTCGCGGGGGTGACGCCTGTGTGGTCGTGAGCCGCCTGTTATCCTCAAGTCGTCTAAAGAGTCGTAACATTTTTCTGGTCGTTCCTGGATTTTGAAATGTTCAAAACGTTTTGCCGACTGTGGGCTTGACGTAGCTTGTCTACTCCTGTTGTAGGTGCTGTCGTAGGTTGTCGCCAGGATGACGTTTGTTGTCGCCGGGTGACGTTGGTTGTCGCTGGGTGCTGAATTTGGTGAATTCCATTGGCGACTACCTACGTCAACCGGCGACAAGTACCGGCGACTGAGTTTACTTCAGTTGTCGCCGACAGGGTCGTTGCTTGTCGTAGCTCGTTACTGGTGGACATAGGTTGACTTTGGTTGCCATAGGTTGTCGCCTGTGTGGTCGTAGGTTGTCGTAGGTCTGGTCATAGGTAGACATCCTAATGGGTCAGCGATTGTCGGTAGCTTGCCGTAGTTTGACGTCGACTAGGTGGTAGGTTGCCGTAGCTTGTCGTAGACATTGTCGTTGGGGGTGGGTCTAGTCGCCACTTTTTTGGCGACCTGCTACGACTGTGACAGTCGCCGAAAATATCGCCTAAGTGGGACAGGGCCTTAACATGGTGCAATAGCAAATGGAATTTTTTCCATACAAGTGTTAGGCAAAGCTCCTTGGGGGGGTTCAGATTCTGATAGGATGTATAGTATAAATGGCAGGGACCCAAGGAGAGTTGATGTATGAGAGACCTTAGAGTGCTAGTCATTATACTTTTTTAAAAGTTTCTACCTCTGCCTCTCCCCCTCTCCCTCTCTCTCCCCCTCTCTCCCCCCCATCTTCCCACCCCCCCCCCCCTCCACACTCTCGAAAGGACTTACCTTACACTGTGCAGCCGTCTTTAACCTTCCTCTTAATCGCGGGGGTGAATTTCAGACAGTGCTGCCCCGCTTTCCCTGGCCCCCGTGCGTGCGTGCGTGTGCGTGTGTCTGTGTCTGCGTGTGCGTGTGTGTGTGTGTCAACGCGGACGATCGATGCAGCTCGAGGTTTTCCAGGCGACTGCCCTCGAGCTTGAAGGTCGAAGACACTCTTCTTAACTCACGGATTTAGTCGCCGCAGTGGGACAGCCCCTTTAGGTTTCGGTTTTGGTTTATTGTTGTCACATGTACCTAGGTACAGTGAAAAGCTTTGTTTTGCATGCTCTCTAAACAGATCAGGTACACCATGGATGTGGTAGTAATGGAGTGCAGAAGAGATTCACCATGATATTGAATGAAGAATGTCTCAACCCGAAACGTCACCCATTCCTTCTCTCCAGAGATGCTGTCTGTCCTGCTGAGTTACTCCAGCATTTTGTGTCTACCTTCACCATGATGTTGCTTGGAAGGGCTGTAGTTATAAAGAGAGATCAGATAGGCTAGGTTGACTTTCACTGTCGAGTTAGAGGCTGAGGGATGACCTCAGTGGTTTGCAAAATTGTGATAGACAGAAATAAGATAAAAGTCTATTTCCAAGGGCAGGGAATGGTGAACTGGAGGACATATTTAAGGTAAGTGTGGCAAAATCTTAAGGAGATCTGAGCGGTAAGTTTTTCAAACAGAAGGTAGTTCTTATCTGGAACAAAATGTCAGAGAAGATGGTAGAGTCAAATACGATCACCATGTTTGAAAGGCATTTGGAAATGTACTTGGATGAAAAATGGAGTAGAGGGATTCGGGCTTAGTGCAGGTATGTGGGATAAATGTAAATAGCCATCAGTGTCAGTATTCACAAGCTGGGTTGAAAGGGTTTGCTTCTGAGCTGTACAATTGTTTAATCATATGATTTTATGCATCTATGGTACTACATTACTGGACCAGTAACTGGTCACGCACCATGTTATTAGAAAATTCCATAAAACGGGAAAATTGGAGAGAGGAAGATGAATGGCAAGTCATTCTTGCAAAATGAATTATTCTGTGTTAAGTTGTAGCTGCTATTTAACTGTGTAAGGACCGTGTTCATGAATTAATATATTTATAAGGCCCATGCCCTTTGATAACAGTTAATAATTCAGTTATTGTGAACCAATATATGCCACATATTGCATACAATCAGGATTCAAATTAACAGACTGGTTAAAATGTCAAATTTAAATGCAGTTGCTGGTTTAAACTGAAGGCAGCCACAAAAAGCCTTATTCAGTTTGGTCTCGACCCGAAACGTCACCTATTCCTTTTCTTGAGAGATGCTGTCTGACCTGCTGAGCTGCTTCAGCTTTTTGTGTCTATAGATTTTGTTAATATTTCAAATTGATATGTTATGTATTCTGTCAGAGAGCAAAGGTGCTAAGACAATTATTTCTGCATTACATTGCCAGGATTTAGTGTTCCCCACTCCTCAAAGTCTGTGTGTCCGATTATTGGTGGGTAACCAAAATCCATCATGCTGATTCCACAAGTGACACCATTTAAAAAAAAAAAATCTAACTCCGTGTATTAGGCTCTCTTAGTCGTAAGTTTAACTGTTTAGCTCCATAAGACATATATTTTACTTCGGAGTCACGTGAGTGATTCCGTGAAGAAGCCCGTCCCAGGACGCGTAGCGGCATTACGTTTTCGGCATGCAAAGCGGCAGCCGGGAGTCAGGGCTCCCGAAGAAAACGAGAGAGAATCTAAGTTTAGGTAAGTACTTACCTTTTCCTTTTACAGCCCCTTTGCGTCTGCTTGTTTTTTCCCGCAGGGACGTGCAAGCGGCCCCCTTGGACTCTGGCAGGAGTTTCCCGTTCGAGGGAGGGGAGGAAAGACGCTACCAGGGAGACAGAGCGCCGGCGGACCATGAATGGGACCTGTGCCGGTGCCGAGAAAATCTCCCCAGGGGCTATAGCTGACAGCTGGAAGACGGCGCTAGCGCTCCGTTGGGGGTTCCCCTTAGTCCTCGCTCGCTCTCCACGCACTGTCCAGGTGAGGCAGGCAGGCAGGCGGGCGGGAGGAGGCTTCCGACATTTACGGAGCCGTTAGGGGAACCCACTGTGCAGAGCTGGCGTGGAGTACGCTGCAGCCCGAGTGCAGGTGAGCAGCAGCCCGAGTACAGGGAGAGCGAGGTCCGCTAATCAGCGGCCCGCTCCCGACTCTGCACCAAGCCCGCCAGCATCAGCTGGGGGCTGAGGGGGGAAATATGCTGCACCTGCCCGCTCAAGAGAGAGTCAGGGCAGCAACAGGCGGTAGGACCGCTTAGCGGGCGGTCCGCAAACCCGACAACGGGACCGAGCCAGCCAGCTAGCCCTGACCACGTCAACGGCAAAAGGGAGCGGGCTGGATGTGTGGAAAACCCGGCAGTGGAACGACATTGGACTGGGAAGTCTCTCCACCCAGGAGGGGGAGAGACAGCTGCCTGAGCTGCAGGAACGACTCTTGGGCATTGGAAAGGTGAGTTTGCAGTTGTGTTTTATTACAGAGTTCAGGAACACAACGCAGAACTCGCAAAGAGGAACTGCCCCGCTCCAACTCTACCAGCGGGGCAGCAACCAGCGGCGGCGTCGCTCGTAGAGCGGTTTTCGCTATCCCTGAGACCGAGCCAAGCCAGTCTCGCCAGAGCCTGTCTCGCCAGAGCCTACACGGCGGACTGGGAAAGGGGCTAGGAAGCCAAACGGCCGGTTGTCTCCGATTCGTCGGAGGGAGGGGAAATGTCCACCCCAAAGCGGGGGAGAGACAGCCGCCTAAGCTGCATCCAGCAGCTATTGGAGGGGATGGTCTACCAAGAGCAGCAGCGCTCTCGGACAGACAGGACAGGCGCCCCCTCCATGGTGCTGAGTCCGGCACCTCCCTTTGCGACCTCGGACCAGGAATGGGAGGTTAGCATCGGTGACCAGGGGCAGGCTGGTCTGAGTATGGGGCAGGCGGAAGGAGCCGAAAGAGAGCAGGGTGTGCAGGAAGAGCTGCTGGGGGTCGTAAGCCGATTCGTCGCTACCCCACGGGTTGGAGCAACACTGGAGCCAAGGATGGCTGCCAGCATAAACCATCTCTCCAACAAGCCACTGCAGGAGAAGGTGCTCGCCCAAGTGCTTGAGGAGCACACAGCCCCGGATAATTGTGAGGCTCTCAAGGTCAAGAGCCTCAATCCTCAAATATGGGGCAACGTGGGGCGACCGATTCGGACACAGGAGGTCAAACTCCAGCGCATTCTTCGCCTCCTCACGGCGGCTATAACAGCCTATGCGCGGGGTGTCGAGACCATAGATGACATCTCACCAACAGGATGTCCTGGCACTCATGTGCACGACACAATATGAGCTGAATAACCTGAGAAGAGACAACATCAGGCCGGCCCTCAATCCTAAATTTGCAGGATTATGCAAAACTCCATCAGTAGAGACCGACTCATTTTTTTATTTGGGAAGGACTTGAACAAACAGCTCAAAGAGATGGAGGAGGCGTCTAAGACCTTTAGCCTCATGAGGGCACCACCGGCAGCGAACATACCAAAGCTCTTCATTCCACCCAGGCGGCAGCACACCACTGTATCTACCAGTCGGCGTCCTGAATATGCGACTGATCAAAGCTTGGGGCCGCACTATCCCCAGAAACCCTTTTAGGTCAGGGCCTGCAGCGGACCCCCTGGAAAATGCGCCTCCCCCCAACATCGCCAGCACATCGACAGGGAAGAACACTCAAAAAGAAAAAACACAACCCCGCCAATAACCATGGAGGTAGGTGGGTCTGGTTCCTACCAGCAAATAGAGCGCTTTCTTGGACTATCTTGGCTTTCATATTAATTCAGTCCACGTAACTTTAATGTTGCCAAGAGACAACATAGTTGAATTGGCACAAACAAAGAACAAATTAATGGTCAAACTACCAACTACTCGACAAATAACAGAGTAATTGGGGGAAAATGGTACCATTTTTTCTGTCTACATGATTCAGATGTTAGTATCAAAATCAACATATAGGTTGTCATTGAGCATCTCATGAAGTTACCCACTGAAATAATATCAGAAAGACAGTGGTGGGGTTACCACTTATACTGGGCATTAAGTATCTAAAAAAATGCTCGGGTGAAATTTATGAGTTTAAGCACTTGCATGTATGGGTATAAATAAGACTACACTATGGAGGTGGCCTATATTAACCATATGGCAGCATAAAGTCGGTATCATATGACAAGTTGGTCAAAACAATTTGGCAATGGTATATCCATAGAGGTATTGGACTATCAACAACTTACCTGCCTGGTAAGCAAAATAAGGTGACAGACACCAGGTCACATAAAAGTAAGGACAACATCAATTAGATGTTTTCATATAAAGTTTAACAAAACTATCAAGCTATATGATGCAACAGATATTAATGCATTTTCATTGTCGCTGTACTGTACACTGACAATGATAATTAAAATGGAATGTGAAACTGATATCGATTATTTGCATTAACGCTATATCACCAGGTGTTTGGGGATGTCCTATCTATGTCGCGGGGGAAAACCAGACCCTGGGCCAGTGGAATCCTCATTAAAACATTTCTCTGGGACAGATAGTTCCAGCAGAAAGATCGTCAGCTATATATATTAGCTTTCTGGCCTATAGGTCATGTTGTCATTCAAGAATGTATTTATAATATTGATAGACAAATGCGTTCACGCAGCATTGGTGAAATTAATTTTATGTATTTTTCCCTTCTGCCTCACCAATCGAGAACAACGCACAGTACAAAAGGATTCTGCTTCAGGTATTTGATAGTACCTGACGGACTTACGCAGGCCTTGTTTCACTTCACGCCATGACATGGTTGTTGGAACTTGGATGGTGTTTTTCCAGTACCCAGAATTATTAATATCGGAGCCGGGCACAAATCTACTGTGCCATGAGAAATAAGCTCCTGAGCTGCAGATTCTGCGCAAACCTCTGGGACTGGGATTGTTATACTGAATAATCGACACCATGTCAGCATCCTTTTGAACATCCACTGGACTACAACACTTGTCCAGCATCAAGAGAAGTACTGCAAGGATAAAGGGGAAAACCTACTCATCCGAATCAGGTACTACGAACTGGAATTCCTGGAGAACCTTCATCATGATGCAGGATTCGGCTACAGTGCCATCAACACAGCTAGAATTGCCCTGCCTGTTCTTTTTCAAAACAACTACAGGACAACAGGCCATGGGGTCACTGGCTGGTGGTAATGAAGGGTATTAAAACTCTAAACCCCTAGACAATGTACACCTATATATGGGATGTCACAGTGGTTAACCACACTTCAGGGGATCCCACCAGCCAGAGTCCAAAACCTGAACCTTCTATGCACTAAAACATATGTTAAAGGCACATGGAGCAGCACAGAGGGTCCAGTCACTACGCCTATTTCAACTGGACACCATGCTCACAGCTTCAGACCAGATCTCTATCATTTGTCCAGGGAATGGTCAAACCAGACCAGGAATACTTTATCCAGTCATAAAATCCGGGCTTACCCGCCAGAGAACACGGTAATGTACCAAGACCCTTTTTTACCTTACATAGACACAACCTAATTATTCGAGGGAGATGAAAAGCCTTGTGGGTTGCTTACAAAAACCTTGTGGTCGGGTAACAAGCCTTTTTTGAAATGGCTCAAGCAGGTTAAAGCTCTTGGGATAAAACTAACATGTCAAAGTTGTCATCCCACAGGAGAAGCTTCCACGTCAACGGCAAAAGAATGGACGTACCTATAAACCACATCCTGGCTCCAGCAGAATAGTGGGGGTAAAACGTTCAGAGAGAAATAATTTATTATAAACTGTTGACAAAACCTGTTTTTCATTTGCAGGGAAGATTCCAATCTGCAAATATTCAGATTAGCCAAAGGGAGCATTAAATTTCTTCAGTGTCTATTGTAAAATACCATTGGGTTTTCTATAACAGAATCATTGGTTGGTTACGATACACACTTCCTCCCTCAAAGACTTCGGCAGTGAGTGTAGTAAAACTGTTACACGGTTTGAAATCACAGAGCTTTGAAATCTTCACGGAATCACTCACGTGACTCCAAAGTAAAATAGTAAGATTAAACGAGAACTTACCAGTTTGAAGTTTGATCTGTATTTTATGAGGAGTTACGATGAGGGATTACGTGCCCTCCGCTCCCACCCTCATTACATGGATCAAACTGATAATGGATGTCTCTTTGTTCTTTACTATGTTACTTCAAATACTTGTGTCTTTCTGTGATTCCACACCGCTGCTTTGAAGTATGCCGCTACGCGTCCTGGGACGGGCTTCTTCACGTAATCCCTCATCGTAACTCCTCATAAAATACAGATCAAACTTCAAACTGGTAAGTTCTCGTTTAATCTTACTATTTTACTGTGTATAATTTAGCAATAAATGTTATTCACATAAGATGTGCAACATGGCTGCCAGAATCTTACGAAACATTAAAATGATTACTTTGAACTAATTAATGAGATTATTGGTTTCATTGTTTCCCAAAGAGGATCATGCTCTTTTTGCTTTTGCCTCCATTAGCATTTTACACTTCCAGCAATTTACAGAGCAAATTTAATGGATAAAAAAACAATTCCTGTAGCTCACCGCAAGATGCCCTGTCCAACAGGTTTGGGGCCATTATAATAGACACAATCCATTCCATTTATGTCACTGGTTACCTACTGCTTAGCACTGGAGATTTCCCCTGCTTTGTCAGAAATGGGAATTTTAGAGTACATAAAATATTTAGTTTAAAAATTCTAGCTGTTCCCAAATCATTGGACTCATTCCTGATACAGCTGTCAGAGGAGAGTTATAGAAATATCATCTATAGTTGTGTTTGAAGTATCATCTGTTTCCTTTCTTTTTTTACAAATAAAAATTATAATCATTGTTGAAATTATGAGATTGCCTGCATAAACACTTGTAATACTTTAAGATGTATTGCACAGAAAACATAATTAGTGACATTGCAATGATAA
Organism: Leucoraja erinaceus; assembly: GCF_028641065.1. NCBI lineage: Eukaryota > Metazoa > Chordata > Chondrichthyes > Rajiformes > Rajidae > Leucoraja > Leucoraja erinaceus. The sequence goes on along the minus strand of NC_073387.1, from coordinate 9,210,569 downwards.
GATATCTATTGCATAGCGAAGGATATTATGTTAAGTACAATAATGTTTAAAAGTGTACTGGAAACATACTTTTCAGCTAATGTAGCAACAAGATGACTTTAGATAGCTTTGTTGCTGCTCTGGGAAGAAAGTTTGGTGTCTCTCTGGGTTTTTCAATCCAGTCCAATTAATCTAATGAGAATCTCAGTGAACAAAAGAACAATGTGCTGCTTTGAGAGTACCACATACACCAGACATTTCTGATTGAACCGTGACAAAGAAAATCCCACATGGGGCTGAGAGAAAGACACATTATTTCCAATTTTAGTCCGCGATCTTACATAAGCTGTTCAGGAACAAAAGATATTGGCAAAATGATGTCCAATTTTCCAATGCTTCAACGGCTGCTTAGGTCACAGGATGAGGAATGCAAGTTAACTTGCCCAGTTCTGAGCACAGTATTTCATGCCAAGGGAATAGGTCAGGCTTGAGGGGACTGTAAGTCTGTTTAACCATTTACTTGTGGACAACAGGTTCTTAAAATTCCTACACCATTCTTCCAAAGTGACAAGCCCCATGAATGTGTGTAGACACAAAATGCTGGAGTAACTCCGTGGGATGGGCAGCGTCTCTGGAGAAAGGAATGGGTGACTTTTCGACTCGAGACCCTTCTTCAGATTGACCCGAAACGTCACCCATGCCTTCTCTACAGAGATGCTGCCTATCCCGCTGAGTTACTCCAGCATTTTGTGTCAATCTTTGGTGTAAACCAGCATCTGTAGTTCCATCCTACACATCCATGAAGGTGTAGACAGGTTAAAAATCATTGATGTTTACAGCTCCGTAGGTTGATTGGCCTACGGAGCCTGTTCTCTGCAGGAGTAATTCAGAACTGATTCCACTGTCTCAACCTCCCCATAAACCTGCATCTTCCTCTTGTAGACAGATGAATCTACTGTCACCTGGTCTCCATGGAGAGGCATTCCATAGTCGCCAACCTTATGAGAAAGGACTCCTCTGAAGGCTTGAGTGCTCGCTCTTACCCAGATGACACAGAAGAAGGCGAATCAGCCCATCGAGTGCTCGCTGGCTCTGAGAGAGTAATCCAATCAATTGCCCTTTCCTCCTGTACCCATCAATAAAGGGCCTGTCCCACTTGGGCATTATTTGCACGTCATTTAGGTGACATCATTTACACGTCACGACGCATGACACAACATCATTTACATGTCACGCGCACATGGCATGCATTACGCACGCATGGTGCGTGGTGAGACGTGGTGGCGTAAGCAGTGACGCGCGGTCGCGACGGCGCCCCAGGATTTTGGGATTCACAACTGACGCCCGAGTGGGACAGGCCCTTTATTCTCTCTCGCATATGCCCATCAGCTCCCCTTTGATTATTTTTTTTAACTATGAACTGACACCAAGGATAATTTTACACCAGCCAATTCATCTATCAGCACCACATCTTTGGAATGTGGAAGGAAAATTAGACAGGTACATGGATAGGACAGGTTTGGAGGGATATGGACCAAATGTGGGCAGGAAGGGCTAGTGTAGCTGGGACATGTTGGCTGGTGTGGGCAAGTTGTGCCGAATTGTCCTTTTCTATGCTGTATCACTCTACGATTCTACGACTCTAAAATTAGATAGCTACAGGGAGAACATGCAATTTCCGCAGACAGCACCCGACGTTAGGATTGAACCTGTGTCCTTGGACAATGATGTAACAGTGCTAACAGCTGCACCACCACAACCATTTCTGATGTATGATTCCTAATTCCAAGAAAAGTGATCATCTGCCCATATTCTCAATTATTTGTAAAATATGTTTTAAAGTAATCAGTGTTTTTGCTCAGTAAATTTGCCATTAGTGTTCACAACAAAAATTTTAGATTGATTTAAAGATTCCCTTTAAACTGCAGTCAAGCCTAAAAGAATGCAAGTTTGCCTGATTTTTGTGCCAGTCACACATCATCATTAGAGTTAACGATACAACACGGATACAGACCCTTCGGCCCACCGAGTCCATGCTGACTAGTGATCACCCCGTACACTAACCTACACACGCTAGAGACAATTTTACAACAAACAAAGCCAATTTACCTCCAAACCTGTTCGTCTTTGGAGTGTGGGAGGAAACCAGGGCACATGGTGAAAACCCACGCGGTCACGGGAAGAATGTACAAACCCCGTACAGACAGCACCCATAATCAGGATCGAGCCTGGATCTCTGGCATTGTAATGGGCCTGTCCCACTTAGGCAATTTTTTAGGCAACTGCAGGCGACTCGTTTGTCGCCACATGTTCGCAGGTGGTCGCCAGAGAGTAGTCTCCTCAGTTGCGAAAAAAGTCGTAGCGTCTGTCTGGTTGCCGCTAAATTTTCAACATGTTTAAATTTTTTCGGCAACAGTGGGTTTGACGCCAATGAGCATAGCTTGACATCTCCTGATGTAGGTGCTGTCGTAGGCACTTGCCTAAAAAATTGCTAAGTGGGACAGGCCCAACTCTACCGCCCCAAACATTATTTTCCAAAAAGTGTTGTGTAAAAGAGATATACAAACTGGGCTCACAATCTCCAACAAGTGTAATAACCCTGTCCCACGGTGCAAGTTCATTCTAAGAGTTCTCCCGAGTTTGCCCTGATTCGAACTCGGAGATTTACGGTAATGGCCACTCGTCGGTACTCGGGGCTCTCGTGGACATTTTTCAACATGTTGAAAAATCTTCACAAGTCTTCCCGTGCTTACCTGCCATTAGCGAGTCTTCCCGAGTACCTGCCGTTAGCGGTACGAGCCGGTAAGAGACGTCCCCGAGCTCCGACGTACCCGCTACGTTCATTCTCCATGCTTACCACGAGTTTGATATGTTTTTAAACTCGGGAGAGCATTTGAATGAACTGGCACCGTGGGACAAGGCTTTTATGCTCTCCCAGGCTGTAAATACAATGCCAATCTTCAGATGGAAGTGTGACCAGCCAAGTGATAATGACCACATCCTGCCAAATTAATCAGACAGGCTGCTATTCCAGCAACAATTTGACTTTCTCTCCTCTCAGAGCACAGGGTGACTGAGAATCGGACGGTGAGCAAACATTATCTTGTGGAGGTTTCTCAGATTATACATTAGGACCATACAAGAAGTAGAAGAACAAATCAGTTAGCTGGCTATTCTTCTCAGCTGTTTCCAGGACACTCATTTTGCAAAATGTTTATATTGAACACCAGCTCAGAGAAACATAGGATCATAGAAAATAGGTGCAGGGGTAGGCCATTCGGCCCTTCGAGCCTGCACCGCCATTCAATATGATCATGGCTGATCATCCAACTCAGTATCCCATCCCTGCCTTCTCTCCATACCCCCTGATCCCTTTAGCCACAAGGGCCTCATCTAACTCCCTCTTAAATATATCCAATGAACTGGCCTCAACTACCTTCTGTGGCAGAGAGTTCCACAGATTCACGTCAAAACCTTTGCAGATCCAGCGCACTGTTATTTTCAGAGAGACTCGGTAAGATGCCACAGGAAAGCAATCCCTCTGTTCTGTCTTCAATGGGGGTGACCTATTTTGAAACTTTGCACCATGGACATTTACAACCCTTTGATGTAGAAAAACAAGGAGCTGCAGTTGCTGGTTTAAAAAACACTATGGCTCCGAGAACAGAAAGTCTTTTAATTTGATGTTTTTCTTTCACTGTGTTGATGTTTAACTTCTATGGTGGTGCATTGGTTTTATGAACCAGTACAACACAACCCATTTGATGAAATGTATTGGCTGGTGGCCAGGAATTTATATTATATACCATGCAGCGAATGTTTTGTCACCCCTCTATTAATCATCATTGCTTGTCCTGGCAATACAAATAACAGCAGGAAAGATGCAAGAGAAAGTTCTATGTTGATGTCTGATAGCCAGTTGATGACACCCAGGCCAGTTGAAGAGATTCCCTCGACGATGGACCCAAAATGCTGGAGTAGCTCAGCGGGACAGGCAGCATCTCTGCATAGAAGGAATGGGCGATGTTTTGAGTCGAGACCCTTCTTCAGACTGTGAAGGGAGAGGGAGACACAGAGCTATGGAAGGGTAAGGTGTGAAAATGAGAGATCAAAGGGGACAAAGCTCAAGGAAAATGAAGAATTGATCATTGTTAGCTAGGGGGAAGGTGACAACGAAGCAGACAAAGATAAAATGTAGTCAGGGGGGACAGTTAGACTGGTTGGACATCTGGCATGGGGGAGGGATGGAGAGAGAGAGAGAGGAAAGATAGAGAAGTCAATGTTCATATCGCTGGGTTGGAAGCTGCCCAAGAAAAATATGAGGTGCTGTTCCTCCAATTTGCGCTGGGCCTCACTCTGACAGTGGAGGAGGCCCAGGACAGAAAGATCAGATTGGGAATGGGAGGGGGTGTTCGTGTGCTGAGCAACTGGGAGATGTGGTAGGTTTAGGCGGATTGAACGGAGGTGCTCAGCGAAACGATCTTTGAGCCTGCGCTTGGTCTAGCCAATGTATAGGAGTCCACACCTGGAACAGCGGATATATTGGATGAGATTGGAGGAGGTACAAGTGAACCTCTGCCTCACCTGAAAGGACTGGACGGAGTTGAGGGAGGACGTATAGTGACAGGCTTTGCATCTCCTGTGGTTGCGGGGGAAAGTAACTGGGAAGGGAGTGGTTCCCTCCATGAACAGCACAGTGATGCAGCAGTTAGTAATACTGCCCCACAGTTCCAGCTACCTGCTTTACATGCCAATCCTCTGACACTGTCTGTGTGGAACTTGCACGTTAAATAACTTAATAAATTACGTTGGTTCACTTAGTTTAAGAAAAACAAGCAAGGTTCTCCAATATCATTACTCTCCCTTCTTTCTGTGCGACAGTTTATGTTTCTCACTAACAAAACAATACTGAAATGAGTATCAGAAGGAAACTAGGTTTAGTTCAGTTGTCACAAGGCATATGCACATTATTATAATATTTCACCATTGTAAGGATAATTGAAATCAGAGCATGTTTTAGACTTGATAAATGTTAAAATCAATAATAACTGGCAAACATAACAATATTGCACAACTGTACTAATCCAACAGTACCTATATGCATCAATTCTCTTTGCCTTGTGGTCTTACCTTCAACATCAAGATGACAGCACTAATGTACTATGCTGCACTAGAGAAGCCTTATGTAGAGCTAACCATCACACATCAAATTGTCCATCCAGTCAGCAAGTTCATTTCCCTTGTCAGTACACAGTAAAATTCCAAGGCAGGTGTGGCCTTCGACAAAGCTACGTGCAAATGTGTGGGGGTATCACCAGCAATACTAGAAGTGTGCAAAACCGTGGTGGTGTCAGTCCTGGTGCCTGCATGTGTAACGTGGACTTGACCACAGGCTGCACTGCAAAACTGAGCCACTTCTACTTGGGCTGCCTGAAATGAGTGGAGGGAGGATGACAAGATAGTTTCAAGATCTGGGACCTTGTGTGGGCAGGCAACGCAGTGTCCACACTCGCTGATAGGATCACAGATGCATGCGGAGATTTCAGATAACCCAGTGCCAAAGGGAGCCCTTGGATTTTAGTTTAGTTTAGCATCACATGTACCCAGGTGCAGTGAAAAGCTTTTATTGGTGCGTGCTGTCCAGTGAGCGGAGAGAATATACATTACGATCAAGCTGCCCACAGCGCACAGATACAGCATAAAGGGAATAATGTTTAGTGTGAGATAAAGTCCAGTCAAGTCCAATTAAAGGTGGTCTGAAGGTCGCCAATAAGGTAGATTGCAGACCAGGACCACTCCTAAGTTGGTGAAAGGATGGTTCAGTTGCTTGATAACAGCAGAGAACAAACTGTCCTTGAATTTGGAGATGTGCGTTTTCACACTTCTGTACCTCTTGCTTGATGGGAGAGCGGAGAAGAGGCTGAAACTCGTTGTTGATTATGCTGGTGGCCTTGCCGAGGCAGCGTAAAGTGTGGATCGATCAATGGAAGGGAGGTCGTTTTGCGTGATGGGCTGGGCTGCGTCCACAATTCTCTGCAATTTTTTGCGGTCTTGGATGATGCTGTTCCCAAACCACGCTGAGATGCATCCCACCGGGTGGCGATGTCAGCGATGGCAGACTCGCCAACAGTCTGTCTGTCTTTTTGTCTTTTTTGTTATTTTTAGTGTGTTTTAAAAGTATGTGTTAATGTTCTCTGGTTTGTTTTATGTGGGGGGTGGGCGAGGGGGTCGGGAGAAATTTTTTTCAATTTCTTACCTTGTCGGAGATGCAATTGTTTTCCGGATCGTATCTCCGGTCGCTCTGCGGCCTAACATCATGGAGCTGGCGGCCTTGTTGAGACGGACTTTGAGCCCCACCGCAAGGCCGTGGACTTACCATCGGAGCCTGCGATCCCTTGCCTGGGATCGACGCTCCAACTGCGGCCTGTGGACCTCACAGACTCGGGTAGAGACTGATGTCCGAGAGCTCCAAGCCGTAGGAGGTTCGACCAGCTTTGACCCGGGGTCCGATCACCAGGTGCAGGGAGCTGAGATCTTCCCAATGCAGGAGCTTGATCACCCTGACACGAAGGGCCTGACAGCCGGCTGCGGGAGCCAAAATCGTCCCGTGAACAGAAGGTTCAAGTGCCTCGACCGTGGGAGAACAAAGAAGGGAAGAAGATTGAACTCTTTGTGCCTTCCATCACAGTGAGGAATGTGGAGGAGTCGCTGTGGTGGATGTTCATGTTAAACATTTATTTGGGTGTCTTGTTGCTTTTTATTGGTATGACTGTGTGGCAAATCAAATTCCTCGTATGTTGCAAAACATGCTTGGCTAATAAAGTACTATTACGATTATGATAAAGTGCTTTCTACTGCGCATCTGTGGAAGTTGGTGAGAGATGTTGGGGACATGACAAGCTTCCTCAGCCCTCTAAGGAAGTAGAGGGGTTGTTGTGCTTTCTTGGCCATTGCCTCCATATGGCTGGTCCAGACAAGTTGCTGGTGATATTTACTCCTGGGAACATGAAGCTTTAAACCATCTCAACTTCAATGCTGTCAATGTATACAGGGATATGTGTACCACATCGCTTCATGGACTCAATCACTATCTCCTTTGTCTTGCTGACATTGAGAGAAAGGCACCAGGACACAAGGTTCTCAATCTCATTCCTCTACTCCATCTCATCAATATTTGATATTTGACACATTATAGTGGTGTCATCTGGGAATTTTGTAAACTGAGTTGGATTTATATTTGGTTGCACAGTCGTGAGTATACAAGGAGTAAAGAAGGGGGCTGAGAACACATCCTTGCAGAGCACCATTGTAGAGGATTATCGTTGAGGATGATTTGTCGCCTACCCTCACTGATTCCCAGTGTCCCAGCGTGCAGTGTACCGGGAGTGTCTCAGCCAGCAGTGACCAAGCAGCGGACCAAAGACGGAGGATCTGCTCGGCACTGGCCGACCCCTGAAGACCTGCCATTAGGCCTGGCTCAGCCACCGTGGTGTCGGAAATTGGCCCTGAGCCACTGGCATCAACGGGACCTGCGTCACTGTGAACGAGGTGGGATCTGCGAGTGAAGAGGGCTATCAAGAGGGAGGTACACCGTCGAGAGGGAATGGGACTGTGGAGAGGCAGGGGGACCGTCGAGAGCCTAGGGGGGACTGTCGAGAGGCAGGGGGACTGTCGAGAGGCAGGGGGACTGTCGAGAGCCTAGGGGGGCCTGTCTGCTGCCATACGCGGTGGCAGACAGATGATAGGACTGTTGGATAGACTTTTGAAACTTTGTCAGTGCCAGACAGGTGGCGACTCTAGTCTACTGCCTCGGTGAGGTCTGCTGTACGATTTCACCAGGTCTTATGCAAAACAAAGCATTTCACTGTACCTAGATGCACAATAAAGTATCTTGAAATGATTGAATTATTATTGATTGTGGTCTGTTGGTGAGGAAGTCCAGGATCCAGTTGCAGAAATGAGTGCTGACTCCAAGTTCCTCGAGTTTGGAGATGAGCTTGCGGGTAGAGTGCACAGGGTGAAATGTTTCAAAGGCGTCTGCAAAAGTTTCAACATTAACCTGGAGTCTAGTGATAATCTTACTTATGAACACCCTACTATCACTCAGCTATATACTAGAGCTACTGTGTGTAGACAGGAGAGAAGTGTGGAGGCAGCACAGAAATACAAGGGAAACATAACTCACTACAGATGATAGAGACAAAATGCTGGAGTATCTCAGCGAGACAAGCAGCATCTTGGGAGAGAATGAATGGGTGATGTTTCATCTCCAGAGATGCTGCCTGTCCCATTGAGTTACTCCAGCATTTTATGTCTATCTTCGGTGTGAACTAGCATCTGCAGTTCCTTCCTACACATAACTCACAACAGCATGGTCTCTGTGAACCATGTGACCCAAAGAACCACACCACAGCAGTAGAGTTGCTGCCTTACAGTGCCAGAGACCTGAGTTCAATCCTGATTTTGGGTGCTGTCTGTACGGAGTTTGTACATTCTCTCTGTGACTGAGTGGGTTTTGTCTGGGTCCTCTGGTTTCCCCCCAAATTCCAAAGACATACAGCTTTATAGGTCAATTAGATTCTGTAAATTGTCCATAGTGTGTAGAATAGAACAGGTATACGGATGTTCATTGGTCGGAGTGGACTCAGTGGGCCAAAGCACCTGCTTCTGTGTAGTCTAAACTAAACTCAACCCCACATTGTTGCCCAGTAGAATAGGTGTAATAAACTCTGCAAGCATCATGCACACTGAAACCATTTCCCCAATTTAGATAGACTGCAAGGAACAAATCAAATGGATTGCAGGGCTAAATTCAACCATGAATCAATATAGAGCTGTAATATTATCAGACCTGGAGGTTAAATTTACCTGGTTATGAGATCAATAGTTAGAGAGAAGAAAAATTGTAGAGGTTGACCATGTGATTAGCAGCGAAGCCCTTTCTTCATCAAAGCTAATCTTGTTATCCCTGCACTAGTTGGGAGGTCATGTTGCAGTTGTATACTACATTGGTGAGACCGCATTTGGAATATTGTGTTCAGTTCTGGGCACCATGTCATAGGAAAGTTATTATCAAGCTTGAAAGGACTAGAGAGTGTAAGCTAAAGGGAGAGGTTGAGTAGGCAGGGCCTCTATTCCATGGAGTACAGGAGGATGAAGGGGAATATTTTCGAGGTGAACAAAATCATGAGAGGAATAGATCGGGTAGATACACTGTCTCTTGCCCAGAGTAGGGGAATCAAGGACCATAGGACATAGGTTCAAGGTGAAGGGGAAAAGATTTAATAGGAATCCGAGGGGTAACCTTTTCACACAAAGGGTGGTGGCTGTATGGAACAAGCTGCCAGGGGAGGTAGTTGAGGCTGGGACTATTTCATTGTTCAAGAAACAGTTAGACAGGTACATGGATAGGACAGGTTTGGAGGGATATGGACCAAGCACAGGCAGGTGGGACTAGTGTAGCTGGGATATTGGTGGCCGGTGTGGGCAAGTTGGGCCAAAGGGCCTGTTTCCACACTGTATTACTCTATAACTCTATGACTAGTACATCCACATCTCCTCCTCAGTGTGTACCTCCTTCACCACGTATAGTTTGAATCTTCCACCCAGCTCACAGCAGTCATCATATTAATCCGTCACACTTGACAATGTAATTTGTATGAATTTGATTTTGAAAAGTTCAAGGTTTAGAGCAATGACATGGTTGAAATGAATCAACAATATTTTTATTCACTGAGGCCCCTGATGGTTCGTGCATGTCATCACATGGCCACTCGGGTAGGGATTGTTTCACAGAGCTGCCGATTATTGTTCAGTTCAGTGAGAGCATTGTTCATCACATGCTCATACAGTACAAACATATGACATTGTGGCAAAACATGCAGGGATTTCACAGAAAATTCACACAGTTCCGCTGAGTGGAAATCGGAGCCACTGCCCTGAATTCCTTCAGGGAGAAGAGTGCACGGCAAGAGAATTAAATACTTTTCTGCTTCTTAATATTTCTCATTTTATACTGTCCTTTATCATGTCCTTTCGCATAATTAAAGCAACTTCATATTGATTGATTGAATTGATAGAAGGATACAGAAGAGAAACAGTCCCTTCGGTCCACTGAGTCCAAGCTAACCATCGATGAGCTTAGTTTAGTTTAGCTTTGAGATACAGTGCGGAAACAGGTCCTTCGGCCCAATGATTACGCACCGACCAGCGATCGCCGCACAGTAATACTATCCTACACACACTAGGGATGATTTACAATTTTATCAAGCCAATTAGCCTACAGACCTGTACGTCTTTGGAGTGTGGGAGGATACTGGAGCTCCTGGAGAAAACCCACGCAGGTGACGAGGTGAACGTACAAACTCCGTACAGACAGCACCCGTGGTCAGGATTGAACCCTGGTCTCTGGAGATGTATCTCTACTGCTGCGCCTGTGTGCCGCCATTGATCACCTATTCATGCTATTTAGAATAGAATAGAATGGAATACATTTTATTGTCATTCAAACAGACAAGGTTTGAACGGAATTTCATTCCTACAGTCATGACATTACAAAAAAAAAAACCAAGACACACACTTAACACAATTTACACAAACATCCATCACAGTGAATCTCCAACACCTCCTCACTGTGATGGAAGGCAAACGTCTTATCTCTTCCCTTTGTTCTTTTCCCGCGGTCCAGCAGTCCAACTGCAGTGTCGAGGTGACTGAGGCTCATGATGTTAAAGCCCCCGGCGGGCGATGGTAAGTCCCACAGCCGTTTAAACAGTGTGGGGCAATGCTAGGCCCTGCTCCGAGACATTTAAGCCCCGCGATTCCGGTGGGAGAAGTTGCCGTTGCGGGAGCTCGAAAAGCGGTCTCCCACTAGGGACCTGCGAGCTCTCAATGTTCCTGTCCAACAGGGCCTGCGGCCAGAGCCTCCGAAACTCCGAAGTCGGGTTGCAGCCGCGCGCCACCACAGCTCCCCCCATTTCAAAGTCGGCCAGCTCCGCTACTGGAGCCCTCAGGTTGGTTCCGGTTGGAGGCCGCTGCCGGCTCCACGTTGTTAGGCCCAACGACACCGGAGACCCGGCAGGGATAATGTCAGGTCCCCGTACAGGGAAGAGATTAAACAGTTTCCCCCACACCCCCCCCCCCCCCACCCCTTATAGATGCATGCCCCCCCCACACACACCAAAAACACACATATACACAGCTGAAAAATAATAACAATGAGAATCAAAACCATACATCTAATGGGACAAAAGACAGACGGACTGCAGTCGAGCCGCTGCCGTGAGGCGCTGCCACACTCCAGCTTCCAGTTCTATGTTATCTTACTTTCTCATGCACTCCCTACACACAACGGGCAATTTACAGAGATCAATTAACCTAAAAACCTACACGTCTTTGGGATGGGGGAGGAAACCAGAGCACCCGAAAGAATCCCACATAGTCACAGGGAGAACATGCAAACTCTGCAGGATAGCACCTGAGGTCAGGATCAAACTGGGCTTACTGGCACTGTGATGCAGCAGCTCTATCAGCTGCGCCTCTCTGCCCCTTGATCTCTGATCATCACGACTATTCCTCACCCTCGACTATTTTCCTTCCATTTCCTAATAACAGGTTAATTTTGCTCTCAAACATTCTCAGCAATGAAACCATACAAAAAAATTGCCCCTACAGTTCATTTAGCGTGTTCTTTGTTCTATGTGGATTTATATGTGAATTTGAGGAAGGTGATTCAAAGTCTGGGAATTAGGAAAACTGGTTCAGTGTCTGGGAATAGAGAAGATAATTCATTGTTTGAATCATTGGAGATGGAAGTTCAGTGTCTGGTTAATGGGGAGAGTGGGTTCGGTATAAAGTTGAGGGAAGGGGATTCATCGATTGAGAACTAGATTTCAATATAAAATGCTTATTTGGGCCACACACACTGTAAATGCTCTGTATTTCAGCCCTGATATTTGTGATGAATTATACAGTCACACAGCTATGCCTAATGTAAATAATGCTGCTTTCATTCTTATCATACCCAAGACATGGGCAAGCAGATAACTATACATAATGTCTTAAAAGGAAAATGAAGCAACAAAGCGTATGAATGATAAAAGAATAACTCTAGTCATACTGTTTGTTTTACTCACACACTTATTTCACTCCCCTCATTTTATTTATCTTACATGTGCTCGTTTTCCCTTTACTAGTACAACCTAAGACATGTTCACTGCCTTGACCCTCAACTCTTTTGATACAAAAGCCATTTTATTTTGCTACTTTCCCCAAGCAGTTCACCATAGCTACTTGTGCAACAATACTGGTGACCACAAAAAGCTGGAGTAACTCAGCGGGTCAGGCAGCATCTCTGGAGAGAAGGAATGGGTGACGTTTTGGGTCGAGACCCTCAAGTTCAAGTTCAAGTGAGTTTATTGTCATGTGTCCCTGTATAGGACAATGAAATTCTTGCTTTGCTTCAGCACACAGAACATAATAGGCATTTACTACAAAACAGATAAGTGTGTCCATATACCATAATATAAATATATACACACATGAATAAATAAACTGATAAAGTGCAAATAATAGAAAATAGGTTATTAATAATCAGAGTTTTGTCCGAGCCAGGTTTAATAGCCTGATGGCTGTAGGGAAGTAGCTATTCCTGAACCTGGTGTTGCAGTCTTCAGGCCTGAAGGTAGCAGGGAGATGAGTGTGTGGCCAGGATGGTGTGGGTCTTTGATGATACTGCCAGCCTTTTTGAGGCAGCGACTGAGATAAATCCCATCGATGGAAGGAAGGTCCGAGCCGATGATGGACTGGGCAGTGTTTACTACTTTTTGTAGTTTTTTCCTCTCCAGGGCGCTCAAATTGCCGAACCAAGCCACGATGCAACCGGTCAGCATGCTCTCTACTGTGCACCTGTAGAAGTTAGAGAGAGTCTTCGCTGACAAACCGATTCTCCATAATCTTCTCAGGAAGTAGAGGCGCTGATGAGCTTTCTCGATAATTGCATTAGTGTTCTCAGACCAGGAAAGATCTTCAGAAATGTGCATGCCCAGGAATTTGAAGCTCTTGACCCTTTCAACCATTGACCCATTGATATAAACGGGGCTGTGGGTCCCCCTCCTACTCCTTCCAAAGTCCACAATCAGTTCCTTGGTTTTGCTGGTGTTGAGGGCCAGGTTATTGTGCTGGCACCATATGGACAGTTGCTCGATCTCTCTTCTATACTCTGACTCATCCCCATCAGTGATACATCCCACAACAGTGGTGTCGTCAGTGAATTTGATGATGGAGTTCGCACTGTGGCTGGCTACGTAGTCATGGGTATAGAGTGAGTACAGCAGGGGGCTGAGCACGCAGCTTTTGGGATGCTCCCGTGCTGATTGTTATCGAGGCTGACACATTTCCACCAATACGAACAGACTGTGGTCTGAATGAGGAAGTCGAGGATCCAATTGCAGAGGGATGCGCAGAGACCCAGTTCTGTAAGTTTGGTAACCAGCTTGGAGGGGATGATTGTGTTAAATGCCAAGCTGTAATCGATGAATAACAGCCTGACATATGAGTTTTTGTTGTCTAAGTGGGCCAGGGCAGAGTGGAGGGCCAGCGGGATCACATCCACCGTTGATCTGTTGTGGCGATGAGCGAACTGCAGTGGGTCCAAGTTTTTGTCGAGGTAGGAGTTGATTTACTCCATGATCAACCTCTCAAGCACTTCATCACCACCGGCGTTAGTGCCACTGGTCGATAGTCATTGAGGCACGTCACCTTACTCTTCTTGGGCACTGGTATAATTGATGCCCTTTTAAAGAAGGTGGGGACATCAGACCTCAGAAGTGAGAGGTTGAAAATGTCCGTAAAAACTCCAGCCAGTTGATCCACACAGGTTTTGAGAACACGACTGGGTAAACCTTCAGGTCCAGGTGCTTTTTGGGGGTTCACCCCTCTGAAGGATTTCCTGACGTTGGCCTCTGTGACTGAGACTGAAATGCCATCACAGCGAATGGGGGATCGGGAAGGCACATCAGTGTTCTCCCTATCAAAGCGTGCGTAAAATGCATTGAGCTCGTCAGGGACCAAACAGTCCTGGAGTTGTTCCTCTGCCCCACACCCCCGACCAGCTCTGTACTGTCCTCACCTCTGGGGGTGCGCTCTTCAATTGCTGCCTGTAGGCAGGAAGAAGCAGCACCGCGGTATGGTCGGATTTACCGAAGTGAGGGCGAGGGATAGAACGATAGGCATTCTTGATGGTGGTGTAGCAGTGGTCGAGGGTGTTAGGTCCTCTGGTGCAGCAGGAGATTTGTTGGTAGAAGTTAGGGAGTGATTTCTTTAGGTTTGCCTTATTGAAGTCCCCAGCAATGGTAGTAAATGCCTCGGGGTAAGACGTCTGGTGTTTGTTGACCACGGCGTACAGCTCCTCCAGTGCCAGACGGACGTCTGCCTGAGGTGGGATGTAGACCGCGGTCAGGATGATGGAGGTGAATTCCCTTGGAAGGTAGAAGGGACGGCACTTCACCGCCAGATGTTCGAGGTGTGGAGAGCAGGAGTTGGACAGGACTGCCACGTCTGAGCACCACGCAGAGTTGACCATGAGGCAGGCGACCCCTCCTCTCCCTTTCCCAGATGCCAGGGTATGGTCCATATGGTGGATGGAGAACCCTTCAGGCTGGACCGCTGAGTCTGGGGAGCTGGGGGTGAGTCATGTCTCTGTGAAACAGAACACAGAGCATTCCCTCTTCTTCACACAGGAACCTTCTTCACACAGGAGAAATTCTTTACTCTAAAGAAGGGTCTCGACCCGAAACTCCACCTATTTCTTTTCTCCAGATATGCTGTCTAACCCGCTAAGTTACTCCAGCTTTTTGGAGTAACTCTTTGGTTTAAACCAGCATCTGCTGTTCCTTCCTCCACATCTACTCATGACCACTCTGTTTCACATTTCCACATGGATCCTGGCCTTTATTGGCTTCATTTGTCGAGTTCAGTTTGGTCCCTGGACTTCACTTGAGCCATTTCCCCAGTTCACAATGCCTATCCTTTTACCCATTTGCAGACTGTGACCCCCAATTGAACTGTGCTGATTCATTGAACCCCTTCCTCAAAATTCACAGATCATCAGCTCCCCCCTACCCCCAATTCACAGAAACTAAATTTCCTTTCCCCAGTTCACCTGCACATTATCTTTGGTGCCATCAATATCTTGCTTTCCATTTTGCATCCCAACCCAGTACCACCAAGTAGTTTCTATTTAATTGCACCATTTCCCCTCAGGGCCCTGTTTCTAATGGAGTGTTTCCGCTGTCTGTGTCACCACTTCCAGCAAGTAGCAGAATCACTTTAAACAACGGCTAGAATCTGGAATGTTGTACTCACAATGGTTGAAGTAAAACATTTTGACACGGTCTGTTAAATGTTGCTTCAGCTATTAGTTTGAAAGTGGTACCACTTTCTGTTCATTTACAGCGTGCACAGATGACTGGAGAATAAAACACTATTTATTGCCCATGCCTAATTGTCCTAGATGAGTATGTTATGGTTTGAACTGCTGGTGCTTGGCTGTTGTAGGTGCTCCGACATTTTTGTTGGATAAAAGGTTTCAGGTATAGACCCATTGATGAAGATTGAGCAACAATATATATTCCAAGTCAGGAGAGTGTGTGGCTTGGAGGAGAACATAGACCTGATGTTTCTGACTTTCTTGATGATCATAAGTTGAGTTGATATTGATATATAATTGACAGATTTCTGCAGTGCAACTTATGAATGGTACACCTTGCAGCCACGGAGTGCCAAGGATGGAGGGAGTGAATTGGCTACACTATGTTTTGGATGGTGTTAAGCTTTGTCGAAGCTATACTTATCCAGGCAAATGGAGAGGTCCATTACACTACTGACTTGAGCTTTATAGATGTTAGAATGGTTTTGGGAAGTCAGGAGGTGAATAGCTTGCCATAAGACACCCAGTGTCTGACCTATCCCGATAGTCATGATATTTATGTACCTGAGCCAGTTGAGTTTCTGTTTAATAATGACACCCAGGATGTTGTTGGTGCAGATTCAGCAATGATCCAAACACCATCTAATGGATGAAGATGGTCATTTGTGAATTTTTCTTATCAGTCCATACATGAAGGATGTCTACATCCTGCTGACTGTTAAAACAGTCATGGCTACTTTATTTTCTTTGGGGTGGCACAGTGGTGCAGTGGTAGAGTTGCTGCCTTACAGTGCCACAGACCAGGCTCCAATCCTGACTATGGGTATTGTCTATACGGAGTTTGTACGTTCTCCCTGTGACTGCATGGGTTTTCCTGTTTCCTCCCACACTCCCAAGATGTATACATTTTAGGTTAATTGGCTTTGGTAAAATTGTAAATTGTCCCTACTTTGTAGGATGATGTTAATGTATGGGGTGATCTCTGGTCAGCACGGACTCGATGGGCTGAAGAGCCTGTTTCCACTCTGTATCTCTAAAGTCTACATCTGAAGATACTGCAGTCATGCCTAATTTTGACCTTAGCATGTTGGAAAATTATGGATACAGTAGCTGAAGATGGCTGGGTGCCAACAGCCTCCTGAGGAACTCCTTCAGGGATATCTTGGAGAATAAATGAATGATGTCCCGTTTTTTCTGTGACGTATGAGTTGAGTACCATTGACTTTTGTTTTACGTGCTTCTGTTGATGCACCAGGAGAAAGGTTGCCTAGATATCAAAGGCAATCACTCTCAAAATTCAGCTGTTCTGTCCATGTTTAGACAAGTTGCATTTCGGAGCCTGCAACCAACTGGCTTCTGTAAGGAGATTATGGGTGAATAAGCAGCAGTTGGAAATATTACCAACAACACCTTGCATGGGACTATTATTGGGGGGGGTTTCCTTCTATATAGAAATATACAGTATATAGTAAGAGTATAAGAGGTTACACTTGTCTTCATTGGGAAGGTTACTGAGTACAACATTTGGGATATCATGATGCATCTGTATAACTCATTGGTGAGACCACCCTTGGAGTAATGTGTTCAGTTCTGGTTACTTCGCTATAGGAAAGATGTCATTAAGTTGGAAAGGATGTGTAAAAGATTCACCAGCATGTTACGTGGGTGTGCCACCTTGGATTATTGGGAGAGGTTGGAAAGGCTGGAACTTTTTTTCTTTGGCGTGTATTAATCTGAGGGATCATAATATTGAAATGTGCTGGATCACGAGAGCATGAACACCCACAGTGTTTTTCCCATGGCAAAGGATTTTAAAACTGAAGGGCATAGTCTTAAAGTGAGAGGAGAAAGATTTAAAAGGGATCTTCAGTGCAAACTTTAAACTCAGGCGATAGTCTATATCTGGAATGAACTGCCAGAGGAAGCTGCAGAATTAGATACAATCATGACTTTCAATGACATTTGACAGACGTATAATTGAGTTGGGTTGGTAGAGATATTGTCTAAATGCGGGTAAAGGTGATTTGCTCGGAATGCCAACTTGGTTAGCATGGACAAAGTGGGCTGAAAGTCCAGTTTCTATGCTGTACAGCTCTATCAAAATATGATCCTATCTGCATTTTACTGTACCTTGACCTCTGGGGGGGGGTCTGTCCTTCCAAGGAGGTAGGACAATTACAGGGATTATGATGAATTTGGCCATGTCAATGCCAGGATATTGTGTGACTGGTCTGTGAGGCAACTCTCCTATATTAGGCACCAACCTAATGAGGAGAAGGCAGGAGAATGAGGTTAGGAGGGAGAGATAGATCAGCCATGATTGAATGGCATAGACTTGATGGGCTGAATGGCCTAATTCTACTCCTATTCCTTATGGCCTGATGACCCCTTATGAGCCCCAGATTCACATGAAGAGGAACCTGCAATATTGATAATGCTATAAATGACTTTTTGTTGAGTCTGGTTGCTGAGATCAATGCAGGTTGATAGACACAAAATGCTGGAGTAACTCAGCGGAACAGGCAGCATCTCTGGAGAGAAGGAATGGGTGACGTTTCAGGTTGGTCAATTCAGTTTTCTTTGTATTTTGTTTAATCAGAGTAAAACGTGAAGAGTGTTTTATTGTTCTACAGACTGAAAATGGATCGATTAAATTCTTACTTGTAGCAGCGCAACATGCTACAACCCTAAAGTTCACTGGGACATTAAATAGGGCAGTAAGGATAATCACAATCTGCAGAAAAGGAAAAAGGAAACCAATCAAGTTAGTTTCCATACTGTGCTTCAAGTCATTATTCTGTGGGTTGAATAAAAAACAGCTTATTTATAAATAGATATCAGTCCAGTGGAATGTTGCTTTATGAAAAAGGAAGTTGCCTGACACACACGTCGTCCTGGTTCAAAGGTCATTTCCTGCTCAGCCAGAAGGTAATGGAAAATTATTTTATCTGTAATAAGGAAAATAAGCTCATTTCATTTCCTCTGAGCTTCAAGTGGAAGTGGAAGGGGAGAGTCTAGGACTAGAGGTCATAGCTTCAGAATTAAGGGATGTTCTTTTAGGAAGGAGATGAGGAGACGTTTCTTTAGTCAGAGGGTGGTGAATCTGTGGTATTCTTTGCCACAGAAGGCTGTGGAGGCCAAGTCAGCGGATATTTTTAAGGCAGAGATAGATAGATTCTTGATTAGTATGGGTGTCAGAGGTAATGGGGAGAAAGCAGGAGAATGGGGTTTGGAGGGAGAGATCGATCAGCCATGATTGAATGGCGGAGTAGACTTGATGGGCGGAATGGCCTAATTCTACTCCTTTCACTTATCACATTATTGTCTATATCACTGAACCACATTCAGTGTTTAATAGGAGTGATCACTGGTTAGTTTCAATACTTTGGGCCACTTCTCGCATGGAGAAATTTTTATTAAGTTGACATGCCCTCACGAAAGCATGTAAATATA